>NW_027498435.1:0-55641 GCF_021521415.1 Bidens hawaiensis | reverse complement strand
GTTTACCGCCCGAGATGGAATATTAATGAAGAGAGTTCCTTTCAATCCATGGGCGTATGCGAGGACTTCTGGGCTCATGCCGTGCCTCCTGCTGAAAGGAGGTATCAGGAGGAGCGCACCCGCGCGGACTTGCTGAACGACCATGTTTTCGCTGGGTCGGCTTTCTTCGCTGCTTCCCAAGAGCTTCGTCGTGATTATGTTAAAGTACGCGACGCTCTTGTGGAAGCCCAGCGAGAGGCTAAGGTGGCCGCCTGGAACCTGTCTGATGCTCGCGCGCGAGCTGAGAAACTCCAGGCGGAGCTCAGTGAAAACAGAGCAAGTGCCAACACCGCATACATCAAGCGCGGGCATGAGCTCCAAGCTGCGCGGGAGAAGCAGCAGTTGGCGGAGGCCGAAGTTGCCAAGTACGCGCGCAGAGTGCGTGTCTTGGAACAGCAGGCCGAGGCGCGTGACCAAGCTATCGTCCAGAGTATCACTGAGAAATCATCACTGGAGAGCGAGGTTGCGCGCCTGAAAAGGGATTTGGCGGCCGCGCAGGCCGATAGAGATGAGGCCTTAGCGACGGCGGCGTCTAGCCAGGAAGCACTTGGTGCTGCGCAGGCGGAGAAAGAAAAAATTTTGGCGGCAGCAGCGTCTGATAAGGAGGAACTAAAAAAGACTAAGGAAACTGTTGAGTTATTAAACTCTCAGGTTCCTGCCCTCGAGACGTCTGTTGCTGGCCTCGCGCAGGATCGCCAATGGCTGGTGTCACAGGGCATGGCTCGCTGCGCTTTGGCGATGAAATATTCCGCCGAGTTTCAAGCCCTTGTGATGGACTGCAATGCCGCCGCGCGTTTGGTGGGCCGAGCTGAAGGGTTTACGGATGGGTATGAATATGGCATGTTGAGGAAGAACCCATCCGAGTACCCTTACAAGAGCGATGCGGCCTGCGCGGACATGGCCGCGGTGGGGGAATAGTATATGAATACTCCCATCCCCATCCTTATGCAGGTACCTTGATCATAATGAGTTTTTCTTGACTAACTTTTCTAAGTGTTTTGTACTCATTATTTTTCTAATGATTTACAGATAGCTGCGCTTGCTGACCAGCCCGACCTCGGCGCGCTAAAGAAGTTGCTTGATGATTGCGAGAGGGCTGGTGGCGATGATGGTGGCGCGGGGGATGTTGCCCCTGCCAGCGGCTCTGGTGGGGCGAAAGAATCTGCTCGTGACACCGTTGTGATCGAAGACTCCAATGAGGAGGAAGAACTTGACTATGGTCAGTTCGGGGATGAGGAGCAGACCGCGCCAGATGCTGCGGGAGATGATGATGGTGATGAAGCGGCTGACGTCGACGTGGTGACTTGAGAAGCCCTTCATCAAATTTTGTATATTTATTTTTTATACTTGTAATTTGTAACTCATCATACTTGTAAATTTCGATCCAATGGAATGAAACTTGTTCTCTCGTTTTCATATCTTGCGCATTTCCATTCATCTCTTCATGTTTGGTTTTATAGATATAAGATATGCTTGCACGTTAAAATAAGAACAAGGTTGTATGGAAATTATTCACTTAACCTCTGTTCTATTTTGTTTGTGGTTCTCGCAGTATCTTGCTCATGCTGACATGCGCGCTAACTTGTCGTTATTTTCCTTTTCGCGCGTCGTTGTCGCGCGGGCTGGAAGTATGAGTTTAGCCATTACATGTCAGCTTGTGTTACTCAGATATCCACTATGATTCCGCGCGCGGCCTCGACCTGAGACCTTAACATGATATGGCATGTACTTTGCCTTAGTTATGTTTAAGGATTTTTATGATCAGGCTGCGCGGGATGTAAGATGGATGTTTGTGAGTGTTTTGAGCTAAGGCTCTTTGTTTTGGGCTAAGGCCCTGACGTTTTTAGAGTTAAGACTCATTAACGTGCTTGAGCTAAGGCTCGTAAGTTTGGGCTAAGGCCCTGACGTTTTAGAGTTAAGACTCGTTAACGCGTTTGAGCTAAGGCTCGCGCATGTATGTTTTACTTCACTATATTTTGTTTTGAAGTCAATATAGTGTTGTCATATTGTTCCAATTTAATAAAGGAAGTGTGAAACATGTATGCAAAGGTAATAGAACAAATATTGAAAGATAGCGCGAATCATCATTCATGATGGCTTAAAAGCCTTCATTACAAATTTGAACTTTTACATGAAGCATTTTCTAAGTTGTGCCGCGTTCCACGAGCGCGGTATCTTTTTTCCATTCAAATCTTTTAAAGCGTACGCGCCTTTCCCCAAATCTTCTGAAATTTGATAAGGTCCCTCCCAATTGGGGGACATTTTTCCTGGGGTATTGCGCGACTAGCTTCATTGTTTCGAAGGACAAAATCATTTTTCTTGAAGTGGCATTCTTTAACGCGCTGATTATAATATTTTTCCAGCTTTTTCTTGTATCTGGCTTCATTAATGATAGCCGCTTCTCTGCGCCCTTCAAGCAAGTTAAGGTCCAATCTTCTTTCGCGCTCGTTATCAGTTTTGCTCATCATGAGTACCCTATGGGATGGGCATCCAATTTCTGCTGGGATCATAGCCTCTGTCCCATAGGTTAGGCTGAACGGGGATTCGCCATTGCTAGTTTTGCTTAATGTCCTGTGCGCCCACAGGACATTAGGTAACTCTTCGACCCAAGAATGGGATTCTCCCTCCAACCTTTTCTTCAGCCCATTTAGCAAACTTTGATTCGCGCGCTCCACTTGACCATTCCCCTGAGGGTGGTAGACTGATGTGAAGATTTGGTTGATGTGCAATTCTCTGAGCCAGCTTGATATCTTCCTGTCAGTGAATTGTTTGCCATTGTCGCTCACAATTTCCATGGGAAGGCCAAAACGGCAAATGATGTGGCTCCAGATAAATTGCTTCATCGCCTCAGCTGTGATTTTTGCTAGTGGCTTGGCCTCAACCCATTTTGTGAAATAGTCTATCGCCACTACCAAAAATTTCACTCGCCCTTGCGCTTGCGGCAGGGGCCCTACAATATCAATGGCCCATTTGTGGAAAGGCCATGCGGAGGTGACTGGAATCAAGTTGTTCTTTGGACGCATGGTGTTTGGCGCGTAGCTCTGACATGCCTTGCATTTTTGGATTTCTTTTAGCGCATCCAAGTACATGCCTGGCCAATAGTAGCCTGAGCTCATCGCCTTGGCAACCACCATGCGCGGGCCAGCGTGAATTCCACAGATTCCTTCATGAATCTCCCTAATCACATAGGTTGCTTCTTCAGCATCCAGGCACTTCATGAGCGGTCCAAGATAAGAGCGCCGATATAATGTACCATCAAGTAATTCATAGTTCTGTGCCTTGTGTCTTATCTTTCTCGCCTGTGCGCGATCGTCCGGTAACTTCCCCTTCATCAGGAATTCTGTTATTGGAGTTATCCAGGATGAAGGGGTTGTATGAATTACAAGGACCGATTGCGTTTGCACTGACGGGCTGCTCATTACCTCCACCCTGACATCTTTGCCAAAGTGATCAAAATTAGTTGATGCCATTTTACTCAACGCGTCAGCGGACTTGTTTTCGCTGCGCGAGATGTGTATTATTCTGAAGAAGTCAAACTGCTCAACGAGCTTTTTTGCCTGCTCTAGATACAGAGGCATTGTGTTCTCCTTGGCGTCATATAGGCCGTTGACCTGAGCAGCTACCAAGTAAGAATCAACATGCGCCTCTAGTCTTTTAACCCCAAACTTGCGCGCGATGCGCAGACCAGCCAGCAGGGCTTCATACTCAGCCTCATTGTTGGTACTCTTGAAGTCCAACCTGATAGCATAAGTATATTCACGATTATCAGGGTCCATCAGTTTGAGGCCTGCGCCGGACCCTTCGCTGTTGGAGGCTCCATCAGTGAATAGCCTCCAAACATCTTCTTCATCATTTGCTCGCGGAGGATCTACCTCGCGCTGAGCTTCTTCAATCTTTCCGTCTGGGATTTCCGTGATGAAATCCGCCAAAACTTGACCCTTTATCGCTGGACGGGGCTTATAAGTGATCGTGTGTTCACCTAATTCAGCGCCCACTTTGTCAGCCTTCGGAGAGCGCGGGGCGTCGCAAAACTTGCTGGATGTTGTAACCAGTCAGAACTTCAATAGGATGACCATTGAAGTATATATGGAGCTTGCGCGACGCGTGTGTTAGTGACAAAACTAACTTTTCCATTATGGAATAGCGCGTCTCAGGGTCTGTGAGCACCCGACTCACATAATATATCGGCGTTTGTATCCCCTTGCGATCCACCAATAATACTGCGCCGATCGCGCGGTCTCCAGCTGACAGGTACAATGTAAGGGTCTCGCCAGGAAGTGGAGCTGTGAGCGCTGGCAATTTAATGAGACATTCTTTTATCTCAGTGAAAGCTTGCTCAGCCTCAGGCGTCCACTTGAATTGGCTCTTCTTCAAACAGTTCCTCAAGGTGTTAACGAATGGAGTAGATTTGCTGGCGTGGTTCGCTAGGAACCTGTTGATTGACACCAATCTACCATTCAGCTTCTGAACCTCTTTCATGGTGGATGGTGAAGGCATGTCAAGGATGGCTTCCACCTTTTCAGGGTTCACCTTGAAACCATCCTTAGTGACCATTACACCAAGAAATTTCCCCTCTTCTGCGCCGAAAGTACATTTGCTCGGGTTGAGCTTCATGTTAACCTCCGTTAGGCGCTGAAGGGTTTCCTCGATGTCTTTGAGCATTTGTCTCTCCTCCCTGCTCTTGATCACCAAATCATCGACGTAGACTTCTAGATTTCTTCCGATTTGTTCACTGAAAACCGAATCCATAAGTCTCTGATAGGTTGCGCCCGCATTTTTTAAACCAAAGGGCATTTTTGTGTAACAAAAAACACCCTTGTCGGTTCTGAAGGCCGTCTTGTCTTCATCCTGTGGTGCCATTTGAATCTGGTGATAGCCTTTATAGGCATCCAGGAAACATTTGAGCTTGAATGGCGCCACGGAGTCCACCTTTGCGTCGATGTTTGGGAGGGGGTAACAATCTTTCGGACATGCTTTGTTGAGGTCCTTGAAGTCAATACACATTCTCCATGACCCGTTGCTTTTCTTTACCATCACAGGATTGGCTACCCATGTCTGGTATCGAATTGGGCGGATGATGTTTGCGCGCAACAGGTCCTCCACTTGCTCATTCATGGCCTTCGCCTTTTCATCCCCCATGATTCTCTTTTTCTGTGCAATTGGCTCCACCGACTTAAACGTGTTAAGAGAATGTTGCGCCAAGTCTCGCGGGACCCCCGTCATATCGGAGTGTTGCCACGCGAAAACCGACGTGTATTTTGTAAGCAACTTTTTCATTCTCAATCTCGTTTCGTCTGAAATGGTAGCGCCAATTGTGACCGTTTGCTCTGGGAATTTTGGGTTTAAAAACCACTTCTCTGGCGCATTGTCAGCCATTGTAAGTTTCATTCTCCCTTCCCGCGGCGTGCTTGTCACTGCGCACAAATGATCGCGGTAAACAAATGCTACGCCTGTTGGTGTAGGGATCCCAATGCGCCGTGCGCTGGCGACGGTACAGCATTAAATTGGGCAATCGTTCCCCTACCCAGGATCATATTGTGGCATGACGTGGTGGGCAAGACCAAGAAGTTGACAACTTCGGCTCGCTTGTGCTCATCATCCCCCATAGTTAGTTCAAACTGAATCTGGCCTAGGGGATGTATGATTTCATTTGAGACACCACAGATCGGTGCGTTCACAATTTCGAGCCGCGCTTGGTCTGCCGGGTCTAACTTCTGAAACACTGCTCATACATAATGTCAGATTCGCTTCCAGTGTCCACCAGGACCTTTGACACTTCGTAATGAGCAATGTGTGTGGTAATGACTAGAGGACTGCTTATTGAAGGGCCTCCCCTGATTCTTGGGAAGATGACTTGCTGCTCGCGCCAATCTCCGTGAATTTGCGCGCTTCTCTTTCTTGACGTCTGCCCTTGTCGTCCCCCCTCAGCCACACAGATTCTTTTGTACTTCTTGCTGGCAGAGGCTCCCTCCGGTTGCTCATCTTCTATTCTTTGGTTTTTTACCAAGTGAGCCAGCCTGCCCGACTTTACATCCTTCTCGATCGCATCCTTTAAATGATGGCATGCGTCGGTGTTGTGGCCCGGGGACCTGTGAAATTCACAATATTTGCCACTGTTTTGCGGTCCCTTGTAGTGTAGCTGTTTGGGAGGCTTGAATTGGACATTCTCAGTACTTAACACCTGTGAAGGTGTTTTAGTGAGGGGAGTCCATATTCTTGGCAGAGGTCTGCTGGGATCTCTGCCGCCCTCCCTCTTGTCACCCTCCCCGTGTTTACGAGCATCCTTTTGGGGCTGGGGTGAGCTTGGTTGCGCTTGTTTTTCCGCGGAAGAAAAACTTGTTGGCTGCAACCTGGACCATACAGAGTTCTGTTTGGCCCTCTTCTCTTTGCTGCGCGGTGATTCAGCCTGATGCGCTCTTTCTCTTGCCCTATCTTGGGCAATCTGTTTCTCATTTCTCGCGAAAACTCGCGATGCCTCCATTAACTTGGCCCACGTGGTGGGCATACCATCTTTGCTTACGAGAGCTCGTCGTAACTGATCACTGCGCGCGCCTTGTATAAAGGCCACGCGCAGGAGCTGCTCAGTTATGCCCCCGATTGCCAGGGACTCCTGATTGAAACGAGTGATGTAATCTTCAATCGTTTCATCATTCCTGCGTATGCAGTGCATGATGTCATCAGGATCGCGCGTGTGCCTGCGCTGCTGTACGAAGTGGGCTTGGAACTTTTCTAATAGTTCCTCGAACCCATCAATTTGCCCTGTCGGCAAGCTTTCGAACCATACCCGCGCAGCGCCCGTGAGGCAGCGAGCAAACATATGACACCATGTTGGCATCGTCCAGCTCTCTAGGTTTCCCGTGTTATAGAAACCCTGCAAAAAGTCATCTGGATCTGTTGTGCCATCATATTTGCCCAGACCACTTGGCATCTTGGTCTTGTGCTGGATGGGAGCCTGCGCGATGCGCGCAGTAAACTTTGAGTGTTTTACCAGGATGGCTGGTCTGTAGGGTGTGGTTACATCAACTTGCCCTCTGACCGGTGGGCTGTATGGCATGTGCAGATCCAGGTCTGCTCTGGCCCCAGGCGCCATGTTCACAGGCGCGCGTAGCTGCGAGCCTCCTGCATGAGTATCCCTTGTCTTCCTCATGCTATGCACTTCTTCATCACTGAACTCAGTGTGTGCAGTGTGAACAGAATGCCCTTCTTCCGGCGCGCGCGGCCTTTTTGTAGGCTGCTTATCAATCGCTTGCCTTTGTGTTTGGTCGGCTAGCTTCTTCTGTTTGATCATTTCAGTGTACTTTTCCATCAGACGCCGCTGCTCATTTATGAGCCATTCATTCGGATCGTTTGCTTCATCTTCTGGACCCATTGGTCCTTTCAGCTTCGCGCCGGCCATATTTTGTAACGTGTGATCGTCTGGAGGAGTTTCAGTCTGGCCGTGAGGGGTTGTGACGAAGGGACGGTTGCTGGTGGTACGCGTAGAATCACGCGGAACCCTCAGAACCTGCTGTCCGTCGTTAACACCCTCACGTTCAATATCCTCCAGAGCTTGATCAACGTTACGAACTCCAGAAACCATGGTGATTGATTTTTTTTTTTTCGTAGATCTGGATGAGATCTGATTGCCGTTTGTAACAGTGGATGGCGCCAATGAAGAAACGTGGATCTACTCACTGGTAGCAGATCTACTTTCCTCGGGTATGATTAAACTGTTTCACCGATGGTTCCTTTGAATCCGTGTTCTTCCACCTACAAAATGAACAGCGCCGTTACTTACCCCTCAGAAAGGAACAGAGGGGTCCTCTTTGGGGTAACCCTCAGGCGTGAGAATCAGTATCTTTGTGTAGAAGATAATAAAGTGTGAGTCAGTGAAATCTCAAGAGTCTTGCTGAATCGCTGAATACTCTTGATTGTGTGACTGTGTGTTTTTCTGTAACTGACTGTGAGTGAATATAATTCAATATGATTGAATGTGATATCACTGCTTGTAACTGTCAATGATTGAGTGTGAATGAATGTGTCATCAAAGTGGAGTTGATGCTGTATTTATAGTGCTAGGGTTTCCACTGGCTGGGCTCAGCCTCGTTGGCCTCCTCCAATCGCACTGCGCCACGTGTCCTCTGGGACACCTGGCGCTTTCTCGTTGGTTGAAATCATGTGGTAGCACATGTGTCATGCTGAGTTGTCGACCTTTCATTTGGCAGCTGTCAACATCAGCATATTCTTACTCCTTAAAAAGATGCCTTCTAGAAGAGTGTCTGACGTGCACAATCAAGGTTGCCCTGATCCTGATTTGGATAAGGACGAGGTTGATTATGTGCACGTGTGATATGCGCCCATCCTGAGGATGCGCGAAGTCTTCTTTTTATTCTCACGCGCAGATATTTCATGCGCAGGTGTGATATGCACGAGCGTGTGATATGCGCCGCGCGCTGGTGCGCCACGCGCATATGTGACACGCGAGCATGCGATGTGCAAGAGCATGCGATATGCGCCGCGCGCATATGTGATGCGCGAGCATATGATGCCTGAGCATGTTTTGTATGCGCGATGCGCCTGGGTTTTGGCTTTGTGCCTTCATAATGTCTTTATCTTGTGGGTTGACCCGCCTTGCTTGGTGTTGAGGCGGGTACATACCTCTTCAATATCGTTTTCACCCAAACACAATAAACCAATAGTAAAACAGGAAAAAAAAAAGCCCTAAATCATACCTTATAGCTTAAGAGAAGCAACGCCGTCTTGAATGGACACAACATCCACATTTCCACCGTCGGCTGTTAAGTACGGCCTCACGTTTTCAATCATAAATGCTAATCGATTGACAAATAAAAACCTAGGGTCTGCAAAACACATATCACAAATCACAAATCACAAATCAAAACCTTAAAATAACCGCTGTTAGGGTTTCCATGGGTTCAAACATTTAGCATGCGGAGAAGATGGAAATCTTGACAAAAGAACGATGATGAAGGAGCAGGGTGAAGGAGAGGCACAGGTGGGGAGGATGGAGATTTAGGGTTTTGAAAGTATGACGAACATGGAGACATGAAAAGAGAAAAAACAAAACCCGTTTTATTTGACCCGATCCAAACCTCATTGGTAGACCCATGGCCGCGAATTTTGGTTAAATCAATGAGAAGCCTTCATTTAGAAATAGAGAAATCTAGTGGCACGAGAGGTGGGAGTGACGTGAGGATTTTAAATATAGATAGACTTAAACCCAATTTCACATATTTACTTACTAGTAATTGTTTTTTTGTAAAAGAAAGTATTGAATTTATTTTTAAAAATAAGATCCAGAAAACTTCATATGCTCATTAGATATATTCGATTGCAATTTTATGGAATTAACTTATAGATATCCTTTTAAATTGGCAAGCATAGACTTTTGGAAAATTATCAACATTATAAATGAAAAGGTTTTAAAAAAACGTTGTAAATCTCTTCAGCCAGTCGTCAATGAGAAATTACAGTCTTAATTATCATTTACTTTGTTAAGTTTGTATGAATGAGATAACATTTTTTGTCATTAAACTTAATTAAGAAAATGTCTGCTTATCTTAATATACTTCAATTTTTATTTTTTCTAAAAGTAGTAACTGTTTGGTGGCCATACTCAATTAGATTTTCCAAATAGGAAATGTTCAATCGGGTATTTTTGAATAATCAATTTTTAACCTAAATTAAAGCACAAAATGATATAAGTTATACAATTAATCCTATTTCTGTTTCTAATATATTTGAAGATAATGTTATGACATTTAGTGATATCAAAATTTATTACACCTCCTTATCTATACGATTTTAAAAGTGATCTTTTATGGTTTCCATAGATAATCATTATCCTGTTGTATTTGTTACATAAAAAAATAATTCTTATTCAATCGTACATATTATTTGTGATTGGTGATTCTTTATGGTAGCGGATAAGAAAAAATATCGATTAACTTCAGAACATAAAAGAGTACTTTAAACACTTTTGTTACATTATATAAAGAATCACTAATCACAAATAGTAGCTTATATAAATAACTTAGTGACAACTTACAACAAAATAGTATATAGAGTCGTGACAACTTACAACAAAATATCATATCGCTTATAAAAATATTTGTGAACTAAGAATTTTAATTTGTATGGAGTCACCGATTATAAGAGTGGAAGCAATCAAAGTATTAGTCATATTCAACTACCAAATGTAATTCAGAATGAATTCCAAATAACTATTCAATGTCTCCATTAGGTAAATATATAACAAGTATATTCGTTATAATTATATATTTTTCGATACTTATTTAATTATATTGAAGCAAAACATCTTTATAAAATACGGTAAAAATGTTATTTGTTTCTCTTTTTTCTTAAACTTTTTGGTTTTGTTTGATTATGCTTACAGATAATTATGGTATTACAACGAATTATCCAATTTGATCAACTAATGTTAACCGTTCACAAGGTTTAAAAGAAAATCAATCTCCAAATACTATACCCGGTTGTAACTCAACAGCCAAAGTAACGTAAGTAATTTTCATGATAATTTTGATTTTTTGCATGCAACATGTATTGTATACATTTTGTTTATTATACCATTTCATATTTCAAGGTAACAATAATAATTTAATATTGTGTAGCCGTTACGATAAATAACAAAGAAAGTATTTCAGCTGATAAGCCAAGACGAAGGAGAATCCTTTTAAACCAAAGACGAAATGAAAATAAGTATAAAAATGCAAATATGCAATCAAACGGTAAATTTTTGTTTTCCCTTCATTAATGAATTGTTGTTTACTAAAATTATAAAAAAAAACTTTAATTTTTAAATGTACTTTCTATGCGAACCCATCGGGTAGCCGTAGCTAACATTTATAATGCTAACAATCTTATAAATTTTTAACAATTTTATTCAAATATTAAAATTTTATTTGTAAAATAACTGTTATTTTTAATGTATTTTTTTTTTTGTGAAATACAAAAAAGAGACATTGATAAAATTCATATTACTCGTAGTGGTCTAACACCTTCAGATAAAAGCTTTTATTTAATTTTAAGAGAAGATAATTTCCTATTTCAGTCTGTTTTGTAATGATCATTAACAAAAGTCAAGACCTGTCTCTAACAAGAGTTGGAATATATTTGAGAGACCCTGTTTTTACACTGGTCAACTATATATGCCTTTATCAAGAATGAAGAATAAAGACGATGATAAAATGCTTATTTTGGATAACCAATGTAAAGTTACAAACAAGATGTAGGAAATGGGTCACGATATTAGTAAAAATATAACAAAATAAATATAACGATAATCTCGTTATACAAGAGAAATACATAGTACAATATCGTTTACAAAACTGAATAAAATGTATATAAACACAAACTTTTATATTCAAAACTGATATGACCCAAAGGCTTTAACGGTTAGTTTAACAAGTCTTCTTGTACTATCATTGTCTTGTGTCGCTATAACATTTGGTCTTCGACTAAGCACCTTGACTACAACAAAAAAAAACAAACAAAATATTGACGGTTGTGGCTGATGATTCGTGTTAATCACGGGTCCCTTAAAACAGATTTTGGGTCTATACTAAAGAGCTCGTCTGTCTCCCAACGTACAACAGCCGAAGCAGTATGTATTGCCGGAAAAGACCGGGTAGATTAGTGTATTAGAACTTGAAAAGATGAATATGAAGTTTAAAGAGAACTCCTCTCTAATTATTCATGGAAGAAAAGAAACATGTTATGTTTCTTTGGTTGGTAGAATTAGTAGTAAAGCTTATTCTTTTCTCCTTTATAAAATGAACCTTTATGTTCATTATTGTAAGTCCCGAATCTGGATCACTACAAATATGATATCAACAATCTAGGTATTGGTGCGAAAATCCAACGCTAGATGATTCAAGAACACTAACAAACACAAACACGTAAAACACACAAATTGCTTCAAAACACACGTTAATATTAACGTCGGGTGCTTAAGCACTAGCAGTACAATACTCGTCTATGATAACCCTTAGACGGCCAAAATCACATGTGAATGAACCACACTAACCCTATACAATGCATTCTATATATATAGGGAACTAACCACTCAAGCCCAATACTAACCAAAAGCCCACCGAGATCCAAATGGATCTCGGTTTACATACACGGCCCAAACAAAACAAACATACTAAGTACAAACCAAATAACTTGGCCCAACAATCTCCCCCTTGGTTTGTAGCTTGGTTCTCAACATGCTCCATATAATCGATGTCAGCGTCTTTCAAACCACCTGCCCAAAACTTGCATCTGATAATATAAGCCACCATACTTGTATATTCTTTTGCAGCCGGTTCAAAAATCGGGTCGGCAATTATCTAAAATGCACTGAGTGTCTTGATGTCTTTCTCTCCAAGCTTCAGCAAATCTCGTGGGTCAACAAATCTATACTGCCCTTACCCTTCTGCAGACGAACAACCATGGTAGCAGTTTCACTGTCATACATCCAGAATCTCATATTATCCAGAGTACCATCTGGAATAGCTTTAGGCACAGGAATATGAGTGACTTTCTTTGTAGCAGGCCACATGACATTGACCATTGTCTTTCCTGTCTTTGGATCCACGACCCCATTCGCTTTCTTCAAGAACGAGTCTGCAGTTGGCATCTTTGGAAAGCCTTGATCAACTTGATTTCTCAGAAAGTTCCAGAAATCCCTACCACGTTTATCATTTGTCGGATTGTGAAATGTGGAGTTTATCAAATCACTGAGATCCACCTTAGTCCAAGAGCCAAAGTCTTTCATCTTATTATAGTACTCAGTGGTCCCGGACTTCCTTTTAACCCACCACATGTTCTTTTCAGCATCAAAACCCCATGACACAACTCCAGAACGATCTCCATACTTATCCGAAAAACCCTTTTGAAGAGTAACAACGAATCTGTCTGGGTGATCGGATGATTCAACATTCTTATTGGAGTTTTTCATCACCAGCAGCTTCTTCTGAAGTCTATCCGACTTTTCTTTGGTGAGTGGAGGTTCAAATAGATACTATTTCAGCTTCTCAAATTCATCTATACTTTCAGAAAAACGAACAGTAGAGCTACCACCTTGATCAACGTTTGACATCTTTAAGGTTTTATCATTACTACTCTTGAATTCATCTCCAAACTTTTGAACAAGATTTTGTTGGAGGTCTAGATAAACGGCAGTTAACTCTCCCATGTTGGACTGAAGCTCTTTGATCTTGGAGTCTTTATCAAAATTGTTGGCTTCCAGCTCTTGAATACGCACATCTTTCACGACAGAATCTTGTTCAAGTTCAAAGACTCTACGTTCAAGAGCTTGCACATCAACGGGAGCATCTTCAAGCACCACTCCCTTGCCTTTATCTTGCAAATATCTTTCTTGCATAGCCAGAATCTGAGCAACCTTTTCGGAAACATTTGAGCTTGACTGACCCGGATTGGAAAGGCCAGAAGATCCAGAAGCAACATCAGTGTATGGCATAGTAGCCTCATCAGTGGATGGAATATCTGACTCAAAATCAAAATCACGAGCAATGTCATCAAGCATCTGATCTTGAGTCAGTGGCTCTGCATAGGATGAACACGGTTTAATTTGAGTCTCTGGAGCTTGTGACTCAGGTTGTGATTGTCGCTGTAGGCTAGTGGTTGTGATTGTTGCTGGTGTTGTGGTTGTTGTTTCAGTTTCACGAACAAACACGCCCGATCTCGGATCTTTCTTTCTGCGCTTTCGTGGAATGAGATCAGCGGCTGGTTCCTCAGGGATATCAACTTCTTCATTTACAACAACTGCCTGAGGAGGCTTCAGAGCGGTTGACTGTAATAATTCTTTGAAAGCTTCAAAATCTCTTAATTGCTCATCAGTCATAGCAATATCCATTTCACAGTGTTCTGTCTCTTCTTCTTCATTTGAACTGATCTCGAATGCAGCAGACTGCCTTTGAACATGTGTCACATGTTCATCGACAATTTGAGCTGTAACTGGTACAGCTTCAGTCTTAGCAAATTTACCAAACTTTTCCAGAGCATTGAGGCCCTGATAGACAATCTTGGAGCCTTTCCAGGACTGCTTCATTAACCCAAAGGTGTTGGGTCCCATTGACTTCATATCTAATGTATCAACAGATTTGACAAGGTCGGTGTAGTGAGAGTCAAAAATCATTTGCAGAAATTTGGGATACATGAGGAACATCTCTTTCTTCTTCCTTTTCAGATTGCTCATCATTTCATTAAAAATGAACTTGGAATAGTTGTAATTCCAATCCATGATCAGAGCAACAATAGCAGACATCTGAGTATGACTGATCTCGTCAGATCCCCCCTTTCTTCCTGACACGCATGTGAAGAACGTGTGTATCAAAAACCTCCAGTATGGGTGAAATAGTTTCTTGATTGCTGGAGGATAAGCACCCTCATAACCCATCCTGGTAATAATCTCAGAGACGGCAGTAGCAGAATATTCTGTCGGGTGATTAGGTTGATCACCAAACAAAAGCACATCCCTTATAATAGTCTCTGTGATGACGACCGGCTTATTCTGCACTTTGGAGTCTATCGACACAACTCCATCTGCTCCTCGTGGATCGATTGAGGCATTATTCCAAAAGTCGGTGATCATCTTTCTGCAAATGACAGGGTTTTCTCGTAATGCGTGAGAAATCCTGCAAGTGTTGAGGCCAACAATCATAGACTTGAATTCCTTGTGGGCCAGTGGTGGATCAAACAAATGTCCAACTATGTTATGTGTGTCCACAAACTTTAACGGAGCCTGATCAGCCATTTCTGCACCAAACGAATCAAGTTAGTAAATACAAACTTGACCATAGTTATATTTTAAAGCAAATTAGTCGTTTTTAAGACATGAGGGGCCAATGATGACAAGATCACATTTGGTGGACCAAAAGGAAAATAAAATAATAGTTTCACAATTTATCTCGGTCCACAAACAGTTATTTGTCAACAAGACAAGTGTTTTCTTCCAGATTAACCGAGAACATGAGTTCTCGGTTAATTCCAGCGATTTCGGTCAACGAAAGTCAACCCGAGAACATGAGTTCTCGGTCAAGGCGGGGAGATCTCGTCAATAAAAGTCAACCGAGAACTCCTTGACAGCTGAGGACAGAGAATCCTTTGAGTTTATTCTTGGAATGTGTGTCGTCTTCTCCAAGTCACTGAAATCTCCATTAATCCTGCAACGAAACCCCTTTACCTTCCAACAATTAACCCTAAGACAATCCAATACCTGTAACACGATCAAAAGAACACCAAAAACAGTGGAGTGTGATTAGCTTATGTTTGTGAGATTTTCGGCGGAGTGGTTTGAGATATGGAAGTGTTTTTGAATGAATGAGCATTAAATCTGGGATAAATATCATTTATACTCAAAAGAGATGGGCCGAAAACCCACAAACAAGCCCAACCCTTCGTTTCAGCCTCATACCTGACAATCCAGTCTAAAGCCCAAAGAAATATAAACATATTGAAAAACCATCCAGTTCAATCACATGTTTCGAGGAGAGTGATTTCGAGATAAAACAAAACAACAAAAAAATATGAAGAAAACAAGAATAAATAATAAAAATACAAGAATAATCTTTTTGAGATTTTTGCAGATTGGGATCAAATTTCAGCTATTCAAAAACGAACCACCTTTTTATGAAAAAATCCGAACATGAAATCATATTGATTAAGGCACTTTCACAATGATTTATTTTCAGCATTATTGTGACATAGTTAAAAGGTTGATAGTGATATGATTACATTCGATTAGGCATAAGACTTACATGGACATCACTTATGGACCTCTGATGCCCCTTATCTACTCTCAAGGCGTATTTGGCTTTCCCCAGATAACCCCAATTTGACTCCAACCCTCTAGTACTTGATCAAAATAATTTTCTCTAGAGAAAATGATTTTAAGCTTTAAGGTTAAACGTTGGACTTACATGTCATCCGGACTTACAAGCCTTACATTCAGGGTGTTTAGGACTTACTTGAATGCCCCACCCTTGTAGTTCCCTGAGACCCCTTTAAGCTTTTAGAAAACAATTTTAATGAAAATTTTTTATTTATCTTTTATTTTTATTATTTTTTTTTAATATGAAATATAATCTTTTTGGTGATCAAGATACTAACGTGCTCGTGTATGACTGGGTAATTGCTTTTCTGCCTATCATTCGGAGAGATGTATCTAGGAACATGCAAATATCTTCAAAATGACTCTCCACAATAAGTTTAGCAAATTTAGTTTATATCACTTCAAGCTTTTAATTATCATGAAAAGCTTCCACACACATCAATAACTAATCAAAAGCCTTTTTAGCCTAATAACTTCACACGTTAGGCACTCGAACTCAATATATCTATCATTTTCCAAAGGTTGGATCAATTTTCGTTTGAAAATATTTTTAAGCTTCCCAAAAGCTGTTAATTGAATAGTAATATCATTTCCCAAAAGACAGTTTTGAGACTCGATCACCCCGGTCACTCTTAGGTTTCAGGTAAATGGCTATCTCGTATGTCCACAAGTGGTTAACAGGATCAAACACATATGAAATTACATGTCCTTCCAACGTAGAGTTATCGATATAATTTTAAGTGAAAGAATTTAAAACACAAAACATATCACAATCGCCCCAGATGCTTTCAGTCTTTAGATAAATGGCTATCCTCTGTGACTCTACAAGTAGATCACCGGACCAAACATATACAAGTATATGTTCTTCAAACTTAAGCAAACGACATAATTTTAAGCGAAAATGAAACTTACACACATAATATATTTTTTTGATTTTTCTCCCCCTAAAATTGTACAAATTAAAAAGATATGTACGAGTTTACACTCAAAAAGACTCAATCCTCGAAACGAAGTACAAGCCACACATTTTTCAATGGTAACAAAATCCTTAACGGGTAATCCACGTACCAAATCATTTTTAGCAAGCCGATTTAGATTTTTCATATTTGCATGACCAAGACGACGATGCCAAAGCATAGCATTATGTTCCGACGCTTTTGAAAACAAGCATGTTATTTCATCAGGAACATTTTTGTTCATGTCGATCACATAAGCATTATCTTTTCGTTGTGATCGAACAAGAATCCAGTCTTCTGGTATAATGATACCAGGTTGTAAAACCAAACATTCTTTCTTAGTAAAGTGAGTTGAAAACCCTTTGTCACAGATTTGTGACACGCTCAGCAAACTCTGCTTCAGTTCTGGGACAAAATTTATGTTTTCAGATTTTAGAATACCGTTACTTACAGTACCCTTCTGAGTGATCTTTCCCTTTTCTCCACCCGTAAAAGACACATATCCACCATTAAAAGTTTGAATGTCGTGTAGCTGGGAAATGTCTCCTGTCATGTGCCTGGAACAGCCACTATCAACATACCAAGGTCTGATGATATTCCTCCATAGCTGCTCCTGCACAAAGTGCGGGATTAGTTAGATTTTGGCACCCAGTCCATTGTGACACTGGGTACACCTGACTCATCTACACTAGTTACGGGCTGCCATGACATATCTTCTCGATTATCTAATTTGGAAGAAGAAACCTTCTTTACCGGAGACTTAGGCATCCATTTATATTTACCATTGTAAGATTTACTGTTGTTTGTACGAATGGATGGTTTAGTCTCTGGTTTGCGTGTAGAGGGAACAAACGAATTTGTTCTCCCGACAGGCCGAAGTTTAGAAATCGTGTTAATTTTTGAAGTAGAAACATGGTTTCCACCCTTTTTCCAAGACATGTTAGGCTTGGTCTGATGAGGACTAAACCTACCAGATTTGTTTCGGTTCCAATCACCGTCAGAGGGATTAGCCGTATGATGCCTAAATCTTTGCCTGTATGAATTCTGTGGCATATTGCGCATATTCCTCTGATAAAATCCATAATATGGAACATATGGACGATGTGGACAATTTCTAGCAATATGACCGGGAGTGCCACAGTTAAAACATGTTTGTCGTTTTATGTAAAAATCCATTTGGGCAACTCCTTATCTATACTGGTTGTGTGGACCAGTTTGTTTAAAGTCGCAAGAGCCATGTTTCACATTGTGAAACATATCACCTTGTTTGTCATTAGAGCATCTCTCTTTAAAAATTTTGGTGGTAAATACTTGTTGAATTTTTTGGGTTTTTCAAATTTATTTGAAACCACATTATCAGAATTTAAAGTTTCAACTGAATCAACCACACAAGAATCGTCGCTCTTTAAAACAGAGCCCACACAAACAGTCGGAATAACTGAATTCAAAGCAGGTAGTTTTAAAGTAACATCAGAATTAAAGTTTTTATTAAACGAAACACAAGCTTCATCATCCTCATCAGTTCAATCCTCAACAATTACTTTCTCTGCACATGAAGTAAACACGTTAGTATCGTTCACTCCTGAGGTGGATGCACTCACATGATCAGATACGTCATTCTTATCATGTTTACCGTACTTCATGTCCTGTACCTTTTCTTCATGTTCTTTGGTGATAGGAAGTTGAACATAGTTGTCATTGTAAGGTGGAGGTACCTTGCTGTATCCTAATCCCTCACCTTCCTTCTCCTTCCACCATAATTAATGGTCAATCATTGAATTGACTACCTTACTAGAATCCTCAAACTTTTTAAAATCAAGTTCAGCTCTTTCAAATTTAGCATTTAAGTTCAAAATTTCCAATTTGGAGGCTTCCAGTTTAGCAGTTAATTCAGCAATTTCCTGCTTGGCATCTAGGTGGTGAAAACACTTTATGCTGAATTCAGACTTAAGCTTAGAGAGATCCTTTTTATATGCTTCTATTTTATCTAAGAAGGATTTTTCATTTTTCTTAAGTTTAAAGTTTTCTGATTTTACTCTTTCCATGTCTCTGATCAAGTTATCATTATGAAGTTTATATAAGTTGATTTTATCAACACAATTTAGAGAACATGGTTGAAAGCTTACCTCAGATGAGCTGGAGGGAGTGAACGCCATGAATGCGAATTGAAGTTCCTTGACTTGCTCCTCAGCAGCTTTTTCCTCTTCAATGTCTTCAACATTTGCAAAATTTGCGGTCTGATTTCCAATGTTGAGAGCAGCCATCTGATCCTCCCAAGAGAACTGTTGAGCAATCAATCCCCTTTCACCATTTCCCGAACTCTCACCAACATCTCCCCTAGCGTTACCCACTGGAACTAGCGCCCTTTCTGTGTTTCCTTCCTTCGCTGGGTTAGTACATTCACGAGCAAAATGACCCGGCTCATGACAGTTATAGCATCTCAGAGTCTTCTTGTTAAAACCCACCTTCTGATTATTAGGCATGTTCCAATTGTTTCCACCAGTCCTCTTAGTGAATTTCTTGGCACGAAACACTGCCATGGCTATTTTCCAAGCAATATCCATTTCCTCAACATCATCAGGGTGAATCTGATCGAGTTCAGCAGCCACAACTGGTTGAACCAAGTCTCTAGCTAGAAATGCATTATAGCAGTTCATGAACCCTGCCATTAGAGCTGGTTGAACCAAGTCTCCAGATGAAGGTTGTGCAGACTTGGTGAAGAAAACTGGAGCTTGTTGAGGCGGAGTAGAGGAAGACTGGCCTTGAGTGGACTTAAACATCTGAAAGTTTCCTTGGGTTGGAGGTTGCTGAGTGGCCTTGAACATAGAGAAACTATCTTGAGAAATAAGAGCATTGTTGGAAGCAACGTTGTAACCAGCTGCACTGTAAGAGTTCGCATGATTTATTGCACGTTGTTGGTCGTCCATTTCACATGCCTTGATAGTAGCCATCATCTCAGAGATAGACATTTTGTTGAGATCTTTAGTCTTCTTGATAACCGCAATATTCATATCCCAGCTTTTGGGTAATGAGTTCACCAACTTGTTGTTTATTTCAGACGTTGCCAAATAAATGCTTGCGGATCTCATCTCAGTCACAAGAGCTATGAATCTTTGAAGTTGAGTTTCCAATGACTCCCCCAGAACATGGTCAAACATGTTAAACTTTAGATCGCAGCAAGTCTTGGCGACTTCTTTTCATATCTTCGTTTCCCTCATACACCTCGATCAATGCCTCCCATAGTTCCTTAGCAGATTGAAGTTCTCTAAACCCAAGGGCAATATCAGGTGAAAGTGCCATGGTTAAAGTTGATAGGGCCTTTTCATCCTCTTCTACTTTGGCAAAATCATCATCATCATACTGTGCAACCGGCTTCACAACAACCTCAGTTGAATTCTCACGTTGATACGTGATTATTTGGAGTCCTCTAACAATGCTTCTCCAGATCTTAGCATCTTTCATTTTAACATACTTTTCGAATCGAAATTTCCACTCACTGAACCCCTCATGAGACAATAGACGAGGTACACGAGTTGTTGTCCCCATTATGGAATCCAGTTCTTGATTAAGTATAGCATTTGATGACGCATTGTTGTTGGTTAACTGTTCCATTTTATTTTAATTTAAGATTAATTTTAGTCCAGGAAGCTTCCTAGTCCTAGTCCTAGTCCAAGTGTCAGGTCCAAATAAAAGTTAAACCGAGAACTAATGGCAGCCGAGAAAAGAAACCGAGAACTAGGAAGTCAACAGAGAACACTCTTAGTTGACCGAGAACAATGGAAATCAACAGAGAACAATCTTTGTCAGCCGAGAACTGAAGGTTGACCGAGAACACCTATGTCGAGAACAGGCAGATTTGGCCGAGAACCGAGAACCAACAAATTTCACCGAGAACGACCAAATGCTGGCCGAAAACAATGAAAATTGTCCAAGAACTTACAGGAAACCCAAAGATGCTTTGACCAGATAATTTTGGTAACAAATTAAATCCCGAAATTTCTGGGATTTGAATTTTAACCAAGATTAGGTCAATCTTCAACTTCAAAAAAAACTTTTTCCCTCTCCGACGAGAGTATCACCGGAAAATCAAACACAACCACCAAAGATAAAAATCTTGAATCCTTGATATCACAATAACGAGCCTGAATAGGTCTAAGGCTCTGATACCAATTGTAAGTCCCGAATCTGGATCACTACAAATATGATATCAACAATCTAGGTATTTGTGCGGAAATCCAACGCTAGATGATTCAAGAACACTAACAAACACAAACACGTAAAACACACAAATGGCTTCAAAACACACGTTAATATTAACGTCAGATGCTTAAGCACTAGCAGTACAATACTCGTCTATGATAACCCGTAGACGGCCAAAATCACACGTGAATGAACCACACTAACCCTATACAATGCATTCTATATATATAGGGAACTAACCACTAAAGCCCAATACTAACCAAAAGCCCACCGAGATCCAAATGGATCTCGGTTTACATACACGGCTCAAACAAAACGAACATACTAAGTACAAACCAAATAACTAGGCCCAACAATTATATAAGAATACAAACCATAAATTCTATATCCATTAATCATGCCATAAATAAAAGTTAATTTGGCATATTAAATTGTAATAAAAATGACTCTTGAGCTCTTAAGAAACGTTTTTAATAGGTCATGTAAACCATCAATTTGAAGACAAGATAGTATTGGTCATGACATGACTAGTGACATAGCATTATTTACACCAACCACTCATTCGGTATCTCATTCATTATTATATTAGTAAAATCACATTTTACTAAATTTTCCAGCAATCCCCCACATGAATGGAAATCGATCAATACACATAAAATTTCCAATATAACCTCGACAGTTGAGTATTGTAGGATAGGTAGGTGTTAACTTTGAACCTTCCTTTGTGAAGCATACTTAGTCTGCTAGCAGTTAGTAGACGCAATGTCCTTGAACAAACCCCCATTTGTGTAGACGACAATACACTTCACACAATACTCTCCCTAACCGGAGATATTCCCTCATTGTCGTGTCCATTATGGTCCCGGAACACTAGCCTGGTTCTGTTAAAGCTCTAGAAATTGCGCCCCCACAATTACATTCGAAGCGACCCCACTTCTCTTTCACATAGGTGATCCACAAATTATTAAAAGTATTTAGGTTATAATGATTACACATATTAGTAACCATATATTGTGCTTAGCCTTACAACATGTCACTGTTGTTATAGGAATGGACTAGGAAGTAATTAAACTCCCTTTATAATTTAAGAGGATATATATGTTAGCTTATGTGTAAACATATACATAAACTATGCCCCCATAGTAACCACCCTTAGATATATAATTAGATTGTCCTATTAAACTTAGATCTTAGGATCTCCAGTAAACTAAGTTAGGTTTTCCTTTATATACCCTTTTTCATGGGCTTTAGTCTCATTCCACAACATGATCTCTACTAAACCCTCAGGTTGTTGGATCCATAACATTATCGTTGACTTTGTTCAGTCACTACAGATAACTTTCGCAGTTGAGATCAGCTGTCATGATGTGTTCTTCACTTATAAGTTAATTTTGCCTATTGTCAACTTTCTAAGACTATAACCTTAGTGGCCACCTGAATCTGGTTATAATATTTGTCTTTGTAAGATACGCTTATCATTAAGGCAAACACATCTCCATTATGTACTACGACCTTTTTGTCCTCCACTTAGTCATGTGTTTGCAATGTTAGATTGTTTTACAATAATTGTAACATCTCGTATTTTTCGTATTTGTATTCGTTTAAGTTTAAACCGATTCGGGAACGTAATTCGGATCTTTCGAAATATTTAAAACTTGTATTTATTGGTATTTAACTTGGTTTAACTTATTTTATAATTTCATAACTTTCATTTATGCCAAATAGTTCTTAAAAACCCTTAAAATCAGTTAAAACGGCTAAAATCGCATTTATAAAAGTACAGGGACTATTTTTGACCCAAATCTCAAAACTTATGCCCCAAGATAAGTTATATAATGTTATAAAATGTCCATTTCTTACCTTAAATATTAAAAACGAATTTTTATTATTAAGTGGTTTGATTTTGTTATTAATTGAGCATTTTGTTTCATAATTCGTTTTTAGCATCCAAATCACTTATTTTAGGCATAAATCGGGTGAATTAAGCTCCAAGAAAACTAATACAACTAAAATACATGTCCATATACATAACACCTTGATCAAGAACAAAATTTACAGCTTATAACATTGATTTAATCATTAAAGGCCCATTCGATTATTAAACGAGTAAGTTACCATATTTAGATCGATTTAGTGTACACCTATATAAACATATCAATATTTCTCTACCACAAATCATCCCTAAACCCTAAAACACTACTCTCAGCCGTCACCCTCCTCTGACCCTCCTCAAACTCTTCGGTTTTTGCTTATTGGTTGAAGATACGTTCATAACCGGTTGACTTTGCATACGTATAGACCTTTGACTCATCGTTTCTGTTGATTCTTTCACTTTCCGGGTAAGTTGTAAACATAGAAATCATTCATATATATTCCCTAGTCAATAACCTTCAATCAATTTTGGTGGTTTAAGGGTGTTGACTGGTCAAATCGTTTAAAACTCGTTAAAGGACAAAATAGTCAACTGGTTTGACTTAACGTTTTCTCATACTTCTGGTCGGATTCAACGTTCGGTCCAGAAGACTTTTATTCTCGTAATGAAATTTTAAGGCTACTGACCAAAACCCGACTTTCGAATCGCTGTTCGGATTCTGGTCAGTACCAGCTCGCTTAAACGTTTAATTCGACATAACTAGAGTTCTACTCTTCCGTTTGGATTGATTCCAGTGGCATTAAGTTCGTTTTTATTTATAGATTCATATCACAAAGTTTCAGGTTCTGATCAGTTATCTCGTTTGACGCGTATTGGACGACTCGCTTTACTCGTTTATTCTTAATTATACTCGTTTGCCTTTAATCTAAGTGAGTTTTATCATTCCCCTATTTTACTCAATTTTCACAAACGTTTTAGGGACATATGCGTATATCATACTATACATACATATCTATATATACGTACATATCAAAAGAGCAAACGTGTAATTGTGTGTGATTAATCAAATCTACTTGTTATGTGCTTATTTGTCTTTGTATGCAATCGTTTGACATATCCCCTTGGAGAGGGTTCTCATTCTATTGACCACCGCCCGATTCGCTTGGCAACGGTCTTATTCTATTTATTTGCTCATGGTTGATTTACCGGCGCCCAATTCGCTTGGCAATGGTTTAGTCGACAATCTATTTGCTTATGGTTTGATTTCATTACCGCAATTATTACGTTTTGCTTATTTATCATATTAACATTATTTTGGTGTCAAAACTTGGTGGTAAACTCACTCAACATATTTGTTGACAAAGCTCAATTTTCTACGCATATGCAGGTTGCCTGAGTTGAAGAATGGATACTTAGAAAGACCTTAGGATTATAATGAAGACATACATGGATTTAGACTGGTTGTATTTGTTTATTTGAATTGTTTGATTGTATTTGATTATTGTGTGTATTATTTGAACAGAATAATTAATTAGATATTGTCATTTATATTTATGATAGTATCTTCGAACTGTGAGAAATCGGATCACGCCCCGGCAGTTCCGCCATAGGTTGGGGTGTGACAATAATCCTCATTTCAAAACCTTCCAAGTTAAAATACAAGAAACCTCCAAATTTAACACGCCCACATTTAAGTGTTATTGGAAAGCATTATCCAACTTGCAGATGAGGTAAGTAAAGATTCTCTCTTTCTTCACACGCTTGAGATGTCACCTTAATTACCATTTGTACATACCCCTAAGGGGTTTCTTCTTAAATGGCTTCCCCCACATTTCTTGCATTGGGATTTTGTTTGTTTAACTTTACTAAGGACAAACTTGACACTCATGATTTAAACAAGATCATGTCACTGTATCAACGAGTTCATCAATGCTTTCTCATAGCGCAATGCATGCCTTAGTGTAAGCTTCCACCACTTACTAGCCTTTAAGCTAAATTGGTCATAAAATCTTGTTAGCAAACCATCATAAATCCACTATTTTGGACAAACCTAGAAAATTGAGATCTTTTTAAGATCATCATAAGTTATGTCATTTCCTTACATTGGATGAAATCTTCTTTACATTTGTCTATACACAAATTATTTCTTGGGTATGTTTTGAATGTTTTAAGTTAATTAGTCTTCGCAAAGCACCATAATTAATAAGTATTAGTCTAGCATGCTTTAGACTAAAATACTCTAGCATGTGAACAGAAGATGCATCATTCTGATCCTTCATAGCTTTAAGAGATAACACATTATCTCTTCCAAACATTCATTTATCAGTTTAGACAAAATAATCATATTTAATTTTACTATTCCTAAGCCTCGTCTTTTGGAATGCCTTTAAACAATACTTAATTCATCCGTTAAGGTCATAACTAGGTTGCCTTTAACCTCCAAGGCTTCAACGTAAGTCTTTAATCCAAGTCACTTTGATGAACAAATTCATCACAAACATGATGAATAGTAACAATATAAATCACTAACATTTGGAGATTTAGTCAATTAGATTGACTTTCAACAACGTAGCATTCTTAATTGCCTAAAGTGATGTAAACATTTCTATTGTTGTTTCAATGTAACTATTTATTGGACCGTCTTACCAAAATTGAAGATAAATCCTCCAAATAGTTTCAACAACATTTATGGCAATATAATCATCTACAAGTCCATCACTAGCTATTGTAAATCTCATATAACAGATCTCACAAGATTTATAAACTCATTTACAAAAATAACATATATTTCTTTCATATGTTATAATTATAAAAAAAACACACAATTTTGCATTTTCATGTTGATGCTCTCAACATTAGATGACATATCTCGTTCTTGTGTATTTTATCTCAGTACACTCACCACATTTTCTCGTGAAACTCTCATGATGTTTTTATACATCTGATGTCTCGTCTTAGCTTTTAGTGAATGCAACAAGTCACAAGTTATTTCTTATGCAAAATTCCTTTTGCACTATCCATTTAAAATTTTTCTTTTTTTTAACATTAACTTTTCATTAAAAAAATTCCGTAAAATAATTTTGTGTCACAATAAATATTGTCGTATTTGGTTGTAAAACTACAAGTGTTATCCGAAGATATTGAACACAAAATAATAATACAACCAAAACTACAACATAAAATGTAACACACTTTTTAATAATAAATATTCAAATGGATAAAAAAGCGACGTCTAGATATCAAATCTCAAAGTATATTATTATCTTCAACACTTTCATCATCCGACCGAAATCATTTCAATGATATCATTTTATGCTTTATATCGAGGTACTCCCTCAAATAGAACTCCATGCACACATATCCTCATATCCTCGTTTTAGTTTTGAAACCATATTCTTGAACAAATATGCTCAAAATAACATCAAGTTGTTACAAGTACTACACTTAAGTGGCAAAGCTTGAACAATCTATCTTGTTCACACAACACGAAGTTGTTTTCTATCATAAAGTACCATTGAGAACGTTATCTTAGTTTAACATACACCGCTTTTAGCAAGAGTAGCAAACCATTTTGTAGAATTTTAAAAATGCAAAACTTTGTTTAAAAATCATATTAAATCATTCCTTAGTTTTGCAATATACTATATTATTAATATCAATAAGGCTTTATAATATATCCATGTACTAAAAAAGTTTCTAGCACACATGTTTAAAAAAAACATGTTATAACGCGCACATTACAAAACTTAACGTTTTCCAACGATAGAGTTAATAAAATAAACCATTTTTCATTGTTTCTAACCCACATGCTAGAAAATTCAATGTCAACAAAAACATTTTCAGTCAGTATGGTTTATAAAATAAACAATTTCTAACAAACATGTTATAACTTAAACGATTTTAACACACACGGTAGACGAAAGACAATACATACACGAAACATTAAACGTTAAGGCAAAACCTTTTAAATTGTTGGTTTTTCTAGTGTGCATCCCAAAAGTTGCGCCATTAACATCGAGTTAATAATTGAATTATTAGTAAATTAATGAGAGGAATATGAATATACACACCTGGAATTTTTTGCACACTATTTCATCAAAATACACATGTACGTCTCACTACACGATTTTCTAACACGCCCGTTAGAAAATTAACATTTACACAAAACATTTTAAACACATATGTTTATATATATATAATAAATCATATCTTACACATATATATACCAATACACCCGGTCTAACTCACAAGTTAGAAAACTAATCGATTACAAAATTGGTTTTAAACGGATGTTTTCTTTTTATTGTATTTTTTATGCACCATTGCTAATGCGATTTTTAGAAAACAAACAATTACAAAAATCATTTTAAAATGAACGGTTTACTAAGAACCATTTCTAACACAGTTGCTAGACATAAAACCTCAACGGTTTTTCAAAAACTGTTTCTAACACTATTGTTAGAATACTAACGATTACAAAAATCGTTTCTAAACCAAATGGTCGAATCAAACATTTCGTTGTGTAACACAATATTTTTTAAATAAAAGATTGTACTCCAATCTTTTAAAATATCTAAAAACGATGGTGTACTATAAATGGTATTTCCCAAAATTATTTATAAAAGTTTCATGAAAAAAAATCAAAAACCTTTTATATCAATATTTTCGTGAACCCAAAATCATTATAAATAAGGTTTTAAGATTGTAGCAACAATCTCACGAAATTTGTTTTAAGATTGTAGAAAATGAGTCACCATATTAGTAAAAATAAAATAAAATAAATATAACGATACTCTCGTTATACAAGAGAAAAACCATAGTACAATATCGTTTACAAAACTGAATAAAATATATATAAATACAAACTTTTATATTCAAAACTGATATGATCCAAAGGCTTTAACGGATAGTTTAACAAGTCTTCTTGTACTATCCTTGTATTGTTTGGCCATCACAATTGGTCTTCGACTAAGCACCTTGACTACAAAAAAAACAAAAAAAACAAACAAAATATTGAAGGTTATGGCTGAGGATTCGTGTTAAACATGGGTTCCTTAAAACAGATTTTGGCTCTCTACTAAAGAGTCTGTCTGTCTCCCAGGGTACAACAGCCGAAGCAATATGTACTATCGAAGAAAGCCACACGCTCGAGGTTACACCGGGTAAATTAGTGTATTAGAACTTGAAAAGATGAATATAAAGTTTAAAGAGAGCCCTCTCTATTATTCATGGAAGAAAGAAACATGTTATGTTTCTTTGGTTGATAGATTAGTAGTAAAGCTTATTCTTTTCTCCTTTATAAAATGAACCTTTATGTTCATTATATAAGAACACAAAACATAAATTCTTTGTCCATTATTCATGCCATAAACAAGAGTTAATTTGGCATATTAAATTGTAATAAAAATGACTCTTGAGCTCTTATAAAACGTTTTTAATAGGTCATGTGAACCATCAATTTGAAGACATGATAGTATTTGTCATAACATAATTTGTGACATAGCATTATTTATACCAACACCCATTAGATATCTCTTTCATTATTATATTAGTAAAAAAATATTTTACTAAGTTTCCCAACACAAGACATCAAATATGGTTTATAAGAAAACATTTAGTAGTTTATGAATTTTATATTTTAAACTTTAAATTATGTTTGTAAAAATTATACCTTGTATCTTTCTTTTTTGTAACTTTATGTTTTTCAATAATTTTATTCTATATGAATGTGACTTGCAGCTAAATATCATGTTGTTGTCTAAAAAAATATATTAAAAATATATTATCATTTGAAATTATATGTTTTTATTAGACGATTTTTATAATTTCACATGTGCAGTACATTGATCAATAGTATATTGATCAATAACGATATACCGATCAATAACCTAGTGTTTTAGTATTCTAATACATATTTTTGAAAACGGTCAAGAATGTGCAAAGCACCTTTATGACCGGAAAGTGCCAACAAATTTCCCTTTCCACAAATATCGTCATCCCACCGGGCCCGGGTGTCTGCAATTATTTACTTTGAATATGTTGACTCCAAGTAGACTTTGACAAAGACAAACATTGGAGAACAAGAGAGAACAACTTTATTCCATAAAATACACATTAATAATAGGTATAAAACCTTAATACTATCTTATTTTTAAATATTTAATAAATGATAGTTAAAACCATAATTAAAATTTCTCATTATTGTGATTTTTACACACGTATGATCTTCTCATTAAAGAGCATCCCAACTTCTCTAACTTATGCGAGTGAGACTCTATATTTTAAAGTTTGGTTGTTAGTGAAAAAAAAAGAGAGAATGTTGCTCTTTACGAGTAAATGTGAAGATCCATTGTTCAATATTTTTAATTTTTTAATATTTGTTAAAAATAGTTACGAGTAGATGAGAGAAAATATAATAATAATATATAAAAAATATTATTTAATTAAAAAGAAGAGAGAAAATAATATACTAGGACATTTTAATATAATAAAAGTTACAAGCACATACAAATAAAAAACGATACTTCTAAGTGACACATTGTCTTGGGGTTCATTGTAGTCGAAGTAGATGATAGACGATAGGGCCTTAGCCTTTGCTTTATTGGGTGAACCGGTTCTTCGGGTAGATCATAATCAAGTTCATCGTCGGTATCTAAATTTAATTGGACACGAGTGGAGTTTGCTTTGTTGGTACTCGATGATGTTTTCGATCGTTTAGACAATCAACGAACCTTTAGCAGGGGAACTAGATCCCGCTTGGAGTTCTTAATAACTCCCATGGTGAACGTGGTTTAGCCGTCAATTATAAGTTTTATAGGAATTGCATTTCTAGTGCTGTACAGAGGTTTAACCATGGTGAACGTGAACCGGACGTGATGTGTGGCCTTGCTCGACTAGAAGTTTTATCTCAACCTCAAACAACTTCAATTATCAAATGTCCATCCACCTTTCAAAAAGAATAATTATTATGTATTTGATCTATTTTTTTTTATGAAATATTAGAGAATTAGAGAGTAAATTATGAGATAGTACCGTTAAAAGTATATGAAGTTTTATACATATATAGCCAATTTTCTTGTAATTTATAATGATTTAGCTCTAGAAGTGTGTGGTAATTTCCCCAGCGTTCATAAAATTATCAATCGTGAAGATAGTAGCGTCGCTAACAGAATGGCTAACAAACAGTCTGGCGCTCACATAACCAAAGGTGTATGAAGGTTAATTTTGAATTAGTAATAAAATGAAATGTTTATTTGTTATGTTTTATTTTAGTCAATTGAATTATAATAGGTTTAGGAAAGTTCATTTTGGAAATGAAGTTTAGTAATTGACTTGAAGAGCAAGTGTGTTAATAAGAAGTCTCTTTTTTTGTCTGTTCATGGAGTTTCGTTTGTAGGGCCGGCTCTGAGAAAGCAAAAAGAAATTTATGCTGAAGGCGAAAATTTTTTTGGGCACTAAGTGAAAAGATCAGTATTTTGTTAGGTTTAAATAATTTAATTTTGATATAGCTTACTTCGTTATAATTTATGTTGTGTAAAAATCTTTTGTATAAAAATAGGATTAAACATGTCTCAAATTCAAATGAGACTAGAACCCATAACCTTTTGGTTGTGAATAATACCCCTTTATCACTATACCAAACTAGTGTTTATGTAATTGAGTTTAAACACTAAATATATATATTGTTTTAATAAAAATATATATAATAAAAAAAAATTGGGCCCTAGCGAGATGTCGGGCCTGTGGCCGTCGACCACCGAGCCCCCCTTAGGTCTGGCCCTGTTCATTTGTTAAGTTCATTTGGTTATATGAAAAGAGTTGTGGGTTCTTATCCCATATCTCGTGTTTATTTGCGTGATCTAATTGTTTGATTTGTCTTAGCCAACAGTTTATTAGTTTTAGCGAAATTATTTACAGCCAGGTCACTAATTAACGCCTAAACATCGGACCACTACATGCAATCTAAGGATGAGTGAAGTGGTAGCGGGGTGGTATCGCGTTGGCTTGGGCCTACCGGGAACACCATCCGGATGTATCGGCCCCGATAAAATAAACCTGAATGGGATAGTCACCCTGAATCTTCCTATGGTTGCAACAACTATATGACTATCGTCGATGGTCAATTTAAGAAAAAATACATATATTTAATTTAAACCTATAAATTAACCAATCATTTACCACTTTTTCTCACAGAAAAATGAACATATATAAAACAATTAACAAAAATTAACATATAAAAAATTAATATATAAAAAAAGTTAAAAATATTTAAAATGATGCATATTTGGTTGGTAAAATCCGAACGTTTGTATAACCCGAGTGTCGAAACCGGACGTTGGTAAAATCTTGGCGGGTAGCATTTCGACGGCAGGCTGACACGAATTAGGCCAGCGCCGATTACATTAATTCGTTACATATAAACAACGTTGGTAAAACCAAGCGTTGATACCAAAAAACGAATTAGTCTAATTAAAATATAAAAAAATAACATTTAAAATATTTAAAACAACGTTTATTTGGTCGGTAAAATTCGGGCGTTGGTAAAACCCGAGCGTTATGGCGGTGAGTCGGTAAAACGCGGCGTTGTTAAAAGTCAAGCGCTCTTGACTTGTTGATCACAGGCGTTGTGGCAGTGAGTCAACCGTCAACGTGGAACAGAAAATGGTAGGCTTTGGCTACCCAGCACTATCTATGATCACAGGCGCGTGAGATCACTTTATTGGATCACCCAGAATAACCAGAAATTATTCGTTGTTTGTTAAAAAGAATATAATTTTTGAGATTTTGTGATGTATTTGTATAAAAATAATATTTTCTCGACTTACATTTGAAAGATCTAAATTTTTAAATATGTTTAAGAAGGCTACCATACGTTTAAACACAATATAAGTATGACGAGAACAAGTCAATATCTACTATTTTAATCATTGAAAATCAAAACCATATTCTAGATGACCCATCACAGTTATCTCACTACGTACTACCCTCGTTTGAACTGATATATATATCCATCAACTCGTCGTCCACCATGATATCTCCATATATCAGGTTTTAAACCTCTACTAAAATGGAGAAGTCATCATACCAAATCAATAATCCGAGTATTATATCCTCGATCTTCATATTCTTCATCTTGTTGTCATCTACTATATCTCTATACACTTATGCTCACAATTTATCCACATACGTTGATTACAATGACCGAAACTTCTTCTTTCTCATCTGCAATCTTATCCTTGCTTTCTTGTTCATGAACTCGAGTTCGAACCATGTTTCTTCACCAGAAGAGAATCACTCAAACAAGCAACAAAAGCCCCTAGTGTCGTCAGCCGTGGAAGAACAAGAAGAAAAACTCGAAAAAGATGGTGTTCATTTTGCTCTTCCGACTATTCAAGATATTAATATCGGGGACCAGGAGGGATTAGAAGAAGCTGCAGAAAGAGAGGAATTGAACAACAAATGTTCAGAATTTATAAGAAAAATGAGAGACAGAATGAAATCTGAGTTTGAAGAAGTAAACTCAGCAATTTGTTTTTGATATAAAAGTATGCATATTCGTCACTATGTAATTTTGTGTGCAATATATGAAATGGTATCAAGGCATACATAATGGTGCATATCCTTAAGTGGTTGGTGTTCTAGTTTCATAGTAGATAGCCAAAGATTTAAATCTAATAGAATAAATTACTAGTGTGTGACACTCTAAATAATGTGATAGCATAACATACATTATTGTTAAAAAATCATCAGACATGAGTATCAAAATAATTATTAATAAAAGTTAAGCATGCAGGTTGACTAACTTTCAGAAAAAAGTAAAAAAAAAAAAGAACTATTCGTACGAAAATGTTGAGAATCTTGTGACCAAACAAAAAGAAACTAATAAAATTATGCCATTTTGTAAAAGTTAACTGATTATATGTTTAATAAATACAAGAATTGTCTAACCCTATAAAACTTAATTTAAACATAGTCGGAAGCTGGTTCAAAAGAAAACGCATAATAAAAAATTTTACCTTATTATCTGAAATATCATAAAGGTCCAAATCTCGTATCCACTTATTATCTGAAATATCACTTAAAGAACAAAATCAATAAAGAGACCATATCATTACGTTGTGTCTCCTCCGCCCACCTCTCTTCAACTCCACCTCCAAACCGAGTTTAATAAACTGTTATTCAACGGTAGATTTTTCTTAACCTCTAACTAAAATAATCTAGGAAATCACAAGCATAAACTAGATGCTACGACCCGCACATCTTTCCCAAAAACAAAATATGCCGCTCCCTACTTTCCTCCTAATAAATAAAAGAGGAATTGTATGTTTGTCATTAAGCCTATTAACCATCTTTAGTTTCAGTTATATGTCCTGTTTATTAATTGTGTTTGCGAGTTCAACCCGAAAAGCTAAACCCACAAATTTCATGTTAGGTTTGTGTTAGTCATAAATTTATGCCCCTACATTTTTAAATATAAATTTGTAGGTTTTCACTCCTTAAATATTTTAACAAATTTAGAAGTAAAGTTTCTATTAAGTTAATAATATAACTAGTTTGAGTTCCTATACTCATTTAAAATGAGCATTTGTTTTATAGTTTGTCAAATGTTGAATTTTCTCCTACTGATAGTGAAATTTCTTGTTTCTAAAATCATCCTCGAATTTATGATCGTTATATCTTTGTAACTTTCTTCAGGCCTATAAAGAAACAATGTGTAGGAATATACATTGACTTGGAATTTAAGAAGTCTTGCATAAGATGACAACTTTGACCATGGCTCCCTATGAGAGAGGGAAAATTTACAACCATAGCAAGTTTTTTTAGTCAAATTATCTCTTTTGCGAACTTAAAAAAAAATGTACGCATTTATAAAGCATTTCAAAATGTCCATTCAAAATTCAAATCCGTTGCTGATGACGGATTTTTGTTTGAAACTGTGTCTTCCGACGTAATAAGAAAACCATCTTCGAAAAAATTGAAAATGTGTGTGTCTCGCTTATTTTAATTTACAAATGTGCGTTTCCAACTCAATTTCATTTGAAAATAAGTTTGAATATCACTTCTGACACGTTTTGAAGGTTTAGGTTTATGTACAGCCACAGACGCATCTACACATGTGTTTGTGGCCTCGAGGGCAAAATCATGGAAATTGCAAGGCCACATTTTTACGAGGTTGTGATACTGATGGGTTTGACCCCGATTATGGAAGTACAATAGGTCAGTTGCACATTTCACTTCTTGACTTCGATATTAGCGGTTTCTCTAATAAAGACACCCCCACCCAAATCCAACATGTTTTGGCGAGTGTGTTTTATAGACGAATCATCAAGAGTTTGGAAGTGAATTTGATTTATCCCCTTGTCAAAAACTGGTGTTTGAGGGCCTTCGGGCTCAGGATTCCTAGTGGCTATCTCCTTTGAAGGACTGGGCCAACATATTTCGGCTTTGGAGTACTGGAGCATCCTTTTGTATTAATTAATGATCCATTTGTTTCCAGTAGATGAGCCATGCCCAGTTTGTTGTAAGTGTTGTTTGGGTTCTTTTAGTGAGCGTGTAGTTCACTACAAGGAGTTACCTGGGTTTAGGTATAGAGATGGTTTGGTGAGGCATGTGATCGGTGTTGAAGGGTCGGTCAAAATGAAGATTAAATCAATGTTCATATTCACCTTAACTAGTTAGCACAAGTAGGGTGTTGAACCGCTAAGAGTCTATAGTAAATTTTCACTGTAATTGATTTCGAACATTATGAAGTTGATTATTTTATGAAGTAATAGTTAAGGGCTGATCACACTCGCAATAGTATTATATAAAAATAAACAGTCACTTTACTAACTTGTAAACAATAAATGAAAGAAAAATCACACCAGGGTTTAGAAAAATATATAAAACCAGAATAAACTACAAAAGCGATTTGACAATCCAGATTTACCAACATATGTTCCTAATCATAGGTGTCAACAATCTTCTATCCCGTAACTTGTGCAAGAACACCTGCATAACACAAATCAAAGATAATTGCACATTCATAAACCAAATGAAGTTAACAAATCTAGCATGAATCAGTATTAAGAACAATTTTTATTTCACAATGTTACTGACACAAGGAGGTCTTAACATATATTGTGAGCGTAAGTATATAGAGATCAAATCAAACGTGTAGAATAATAAACCTATGTTACATAATCTTCCATATGTGCATGATTTGAAGGAATTAGCCATGCGTAACAATCATCAGGTCTTCGGTTCTTGAGTGAAAAGCCATGAGGATTGATTGGAGCATGATTGGAAGGCTTCGAGTTCGTCTAAAATCGTCTAGAAGCTTATGTGGTTACATGAAAGCTCTTTTTTATGTCGTCAGAACGAATAATAAATGGAAATCTTAAATTTTCGCCCTTTTTATTCCTTACGCATATCGCAAACAGCTCAAGCCATGTCCTTCATGTAGCACGAATGACGAAATAGCCGGGCTCGTCTTATAGGTCCTTTATGTAGTGGCTCTCACTTTTCTCGCAACACGAAGACCAACACAGACAGAAAGCTTAATTTTCTTTTGTTGTGTTTTACGCGCTGATCATCTTGAGACTTTATCTTGTGCTCATACAAGTCCAAAATAATCATCATTAACGATCATTGACCTGCACATTAAAAACACGTCTAAAGTACCATTTTTTCGTACAATAAACAGATGGAAAACTATACAATTAATAAAATAGTGCACATGATTTATAATCGACCATCAGGACATTCTATACGATGTTCTTAAATGGGTACAGATTTCTGCTAAAAAGGTGGACCCTGTAAACTATCTGACCGATCCGCTTAAAAGTGAGGTCTATCTTATGACTGGCCAATATATTCGTTTTTGGATGGGTAGGAAGGAAATACGCTTTTATGGACCTCACAGGAGTGTCTACACTTGTTCGGCTTGGAGAGAATGGGTTTGTAGTGGTTCAGGTTACTATGAAGGCGGCATCGGGCAAGGTTGTTAAACTTGAGAAAGCTTTTTTTGGAGAATCAACATGTCTTTATCTATAACATCTCAGATTTTTCATGTTTGAATTAGTTTATGTTTAAACCGATTCGGGAATGTAATTCGGATCTTTCGAACTATTTAAAACTTGTATTTATTGGTATATAACTTGGTTTAACTTATTTTATACTTTCATAACTTTCAGTCATGCCAAATAGTCATTAGAAACTCTTAAAATGGCTAAAAATGCATTTTCGGGAACTACATGGACCAATTTTGCCAATTCTTTCCTATTTTCGATTAAATTAACAAAAGTTAAACTCCAAGAAATTTTATCGCAGATCCCAAGTCATTTTCTTGTTGTCCAAGCTGAAATATTTACCCAATTTTATCATTAATAGCTTATTTTGTTTCTTAATCGAGAGGATTACTTCATAAACAAGTTATAATTTATTATACTTAATCAAAACACACCTCTAAACCCTAAAAACTATTGAAAGCATCAGCCACCATCCCTCAATCTTGAAATCCACCTTCTCCTTTATCAATTTCATAAAGATTGTTTAAATTCTTTCATCTACGGTTTGATTTTGATGCTTAAGACCACTTTGACCTCGATTATCTCTTGTTCCATTAATCTTTTGGGTAAGTTGTCTTTATGAAAAACGTTGGTTTTTATCTAACTAACAAAAGCCCTCAATCAATTATACTAATTGCTGAGGTTTGTTGGTTAATTGCTTTGCAACCCGTTTAAGGGCACAAAAGTCAATTTTAATGATATTTTAATTACTATATCTTCTGATCAAAATTAGCTTTCACTCCAGAAAACTTTTAGTTTTATCTCGAGATTTTGAGTGTACTGACCAAAATCGACTTCCGAATCGTTGTTCGAATTCTGGTTACCAACTCGCTTATTTACTGAAAATCTCATAACCGGAGTTCTAGACATCAGTTTAGATTGTTTCCAGCGGCTATGTTCTCGGTCTTGACTCTATTTTATTTTATATAAGTCTCAAATCTGGTTGGATCATAATACTTATCACGTTAACTTTGCTTGTTTATTCTATCTCTCGGTTTATTCGTTTAATTGTCAAGGTAAGAAGTCATTCCCCATTTTTTTTACACCTTTTAAACGTTTTGGGGACACTTGTGTACTTATCAGTATTTACATATTATATATTATTCGCACTAGCAAACTGTGAGTGTTGTGTGTTATCAATTAAATGCTAAATGCTTAACTGTTTAATTGTTTGCTTTATCGCATTCAAAGAGATCCATCATAATCGCATTATAGTAAGATCATACATCGTCTTAGTAGCCAAAGTCCAATTTGCATGGCGATGGTCAACCGATAGTCACATTTGTATATGCTAGTCATCGTAGCCAATGCCCGATTTGCAAGGCAACGGTCAACTGGCACTTTATTAGCTCATGGTTTGATTGATTTATACTCACAATATCTGTTTTGCTCATTTTAATTATACATTATTATTAGTATCAAAACTGGTGACTTTTCTCACTTAACCTCATGTTGACAAATCTATATTATTTTGTACGCATTTGCATGTTATTATTTGGTTTAAAGCTAAGGTGAAGAAACACTTAGAAAGACCTTAGTTAATAAAATAAAAGATATTTGTGTTCTATTTTATTTTGGTAATTTGTTTAAACTCTGTGTACTTGATTTAAATTTTGTAATAAATAATTAGATATTATCATTTTTAAATTATATGATAGTACCTTGTGAGCTGTGAACTAGCGGTTCGCACCCCGACATTTCCGCCTTAGGTTGGGGTGTGACAGATTGGTATCAGAGCCGAAGGTTATAAGATAGGTCGTTAGAAATGTCCTAGTAATATGCTTAGGACCCTATACGTGAGTACTTGATTGCCTTATGTGCTTATTATTATGTGTTTACAGCTTACTTAAATTATTTATTTATTTTATTATTTTGATATTGTGCACACACAAATTTCGAGGCTATGCCTCACTCTCAAAATATTTTGAATCCCTTTATTTAATAAATTTAGTAAATTGTTTTTATTTTGGGAAATTTCTTAAGAATTCCCTAGTTTTGATTTTACTCCCGCACCTTAAAGCATGGGAGTATGACATGTTCTTGTAGTAATTGGAAGGGGGAGGAGAACTGTGAGTCGGGCCTTGGCAAAACGGTTCCGAGAACCCATGGTAAGACGATATTCCTTACCTGGTGGATAACCTGACCGCAGTACTCGATCTTATAGGCCAAAGTGAAACAAATATCATATGGCTAGAACTTTAAGTGGTCAACATGACCGGTTTAAACGATTACAATCCTCATAAAAAAAATGAATTCACGGTGATTTCGTGGTTAAATTTGGAAAAATTTCCAATATTTATATTATTATATTTAAAGTTTTTAGTTGGGTGAAAAATCCATGTCAACCCATGGGCACTCCAAATATTCTTTGATTGGTTGGAACGTATCGGCCGTGGTGGTTCACGAGTTACTCATATTTGAATCCGTTAGTTCATTATTTAGTTGGGTTAGTTAAAATGCCATGTAAATTTCTTGGGCTGACCAACTCAATTGTTTTGATAATTCATTATTTAATTGGGCCATTTAAAATGCAATGGAACGCTCATGGGAGGCCCAACTCAAAAATCGATATTTTTCTATTTATACGGGCCAATAAAATGTCATGAAAAGCTCATGGAAAACCCAACTCACAAATTTATTTATTTTGGTATGCTAACAAGTTGGGACAATAAAATGCCATGGAAGGCTCATGGAAAACCCAACCCATCAAAAGATATTCGTTTATTCATGTATTTTATTGATTTTACTTAATCAAAATTTCATGATGTGATTTATTCATTTTACTCCAAATAATCAAAGTATTTTAATTCCTATGATTCGAGGCATTCCTCCAGACATACTTATCACAGTTGCTTAACCAATTATCATTTTGTTATGTTATTTAAATTATCTTCTCTCAGTTATTTCATTTTATCATATTCTCAAACTATCTAACATGTTTGAATTTTTACCCTCAACTTTAATTATTAACATTTTAGTACTTCTTATTTTCATTAATCTCTTGCTACTTCTCATTTTTCACAACTTACCCTCCATCTTATAAATCTTTATCATTAAAATTCAATTATTGTAAATTTGTTATTAAATTTAGTTTTTAATCATTTAAATTTAATTTCCACAATTAAATTAAATCTTCCATTATTTAATTTAATTTTTATTATTAAATTAACTTTTTCCTTCTTGATTGAATTTTCATGGAGATCCATGTATAACTCAATCACCCATTTCATTTATTGGCATTTTCACGATTATTGTTGAAAACTTGCGGTAGTTCGTGAGTATCTCAACGATCTATTTTCATTTTTATTAAGTTTTGTGATATAGTTGAATTTCACGGTGGTTCGTAAATATTTCAACTCCCTACTTCGATTTTCGATACATCTTGAGAATTTTGAATGTTTCGGTGATTAATTTGTTAGTTATTAGAATAGTCATGGTGATTCATGCATCTCTAACCCGTGTTTCTCTTATTTTATTATATTATTTCACATCTCATTTTCATTATCACTATTAATTTAATATTCATTATTTACTTAAATTTCCATGATAACTTATGGATAATTCAATTTACATATTTCATATTATTTATAACGATTTTATGAAAATAGGAAGATTCCTCGTAATTCGTGGATACTCCAATGGCACACCTTGTATTATATCTAATTTTGAAGATTTATTTGGAATATGACTATCTGAGTGATTCGGGAATATCCGCTTCCCAATTAATGTATTAATGATTTATTCGAATACGTACAGTTTTGCATTTTCATTAATATTTACCGTTTATTTTAATATTTTAATTTTATAATTTGAATTTATCTCATCTCAAATTCACAACTTGCAATGCTATAATTTCATATCAATTTTTCTCTATAAATTTCACAAGTTTCTCATCTAACCAAACTCGATTTATAAAAATCTTCGTTAACCTTGTTCAAATCTATACTTTTGATCTTAATAATTTCATTTCTAATGTTTGCAATATTTAAAGATTTCAGATGTTATTACTCATTTTATAATTTGTTGTTAGTTAAACTATTTATTTAATCCTTCATTTAATTTTTGTTGTTCATTGTTTTTCTACATTTATTAAAAAAATTGTTTGCTATTTTCTGTTATTTGTAAAGTTCAGAAAGTTCATTGGCTACCTTATATTCCTATCCTCATTCATTACTCTCAACGTCTAGGATTTCATTTCCTTTCAATTTTAAGATTTATACAATCATATCAAACATTATTTAAAAAAAATTCAATGTTTTCATTAAACAAACTCGAAGGGTTACCTCGTTGTTTAAATTCAAATATTTCATACATTTATGATCTTCTGATTTTATCATTAAGATTAATTAAAAACCTTTATTTTCTCACAACGTTATGTCTTTAAAAGGTTTTGTAACCCACATGATGGGACGAAGTATGTGGACCATCTGACGATAAAAGTAATTATGGTTCGCAACATAATTATCCAAGTCCTCCCATGAAAATCGTAATACGTACAGTTGTGTGTCATAATCTATAACCAAAAATAGTTTGGGTAACAGTACAAATGTAAATATGATAAGGACATGGTGGATATGCCGCTAGTACATCCTATATATAAGTGCCCTTATCGTATTTTCATTTGGAGCGTTGCTCCGTCTATTAGAAATTCTTTGTTATGGTAAAATTAAATTTTATTTAAAAATATTTTCCTTAAAGTTTAGTTGTTTATAGCACAATTATGTTTTACTTTTTCTTAATTTCGGGACGAAATTCCCTAAAGTAGGGGAGATTGTAACATCTCAGATCTTTCATATTTGTATTCGTTTATGTTTAAACCGATTCGGGAATGTAATTCGGATTTTTTGAACTATTTAGAACTTGTATTTATTGGTATTTAACTTATTTTATACTTTCATAACTTTCACTCATGCCAAATAGTCCTTAGAAACTCTTAAAATCGCTTAAATGGCTAAAAACGCATTTTCGGGAACTACAGGGACTAATTTTGCCAATTGTTTCCTATTTTCTATTTAATTAACGAAACTTAAACTCCAAGAAATGTTATTGCAGATCTCAAGTCGTTTTCTTGTTGTCCAAGCCGAATTGTTTTAGTTATTGTACCCGATTTTCTCATTAATAGCTTATTTTGTTTCCTAATCGAGGGGATTACTCCATAAACAAGTTATAATTCATTATACTTAATCAAAACACACCCCTAAACTTAAACGACTGAAAACATCAGCCACCATCCCCTAATCTCAAAATCCATTTTCTTTTTTATCAATTTCATAAAGATTGTTCAAGTACTTTCATCTACGGTTTGACTTTGATGCTCAAGACCACTTTGACCTCAATTATCTCCTGTTCCGTTAATCGTTTGGGTAAGTAGTCTGTATGAAAAACGCTGGTTTTAATCTAACTAACAAAATCCCTCAACCAATGATACTGATTGTTGAGTTTTTGTCGGTCAATTGCTTTCCAACCCGTTTAAGGGCACAAAAGTCAATTTTAATGATTTTTTAATTACTATATCTTCTGATCTGAATTAGCTTTCGCTCCAGAATACTTTTAGTTTAATCTTGAGATTTTGAGTGTACTGACCAAAACTCGACTTCCGAATCTCTATTCGAATTCTGGTCAGTACCAGCTCGCTTATTTACTTAAAATCTCATAACTGAAGTTCTAGACATCCGTTTTGATTGATTCCATTGGCTATGTTCTTGCTCTTGAATCTATTTTATTTTATATAAGTCTCATGTCTGGTTGGATTAGAACACTTATCACGTTAACTTTGCTCGTTTATTCTATATCTCAGTTTATTCGCTTAATTGTCAAGGTGAGAAGTCATTCCCCATTTGTTTAACAGCTTTTAAACGTTTTTGGGATACTTGCGTACTTATCAGTATTTACATATTATATATTATTCACATTAGAAAATTGTGAGTGTTGTGTGTTATCAATTAAATGCTAACTGCTTAACTGTTTAATTGCTTACTTTATCGCATTTAGACAGGTCCATCATAATCACATTATAGTATGATCATACACCGTCTTAGTAGCCAAAGTTCAATTTGCATGCCGATGTTTAACCGACAGTCACATTTGTATATGCTAGTCATAGTAGCCAATGCCCGATTCGTAAGGCAACGGTCAACTGACACTTTATTAGCTCATGGTTTGATTGACTTATACTCACAATATCAGTTTTGCTCATTTTGATTATACATTATTATTCGTGTCAAAACTGGTGACTTTTCTCACTCAACCTCGTGTTGACAAATCTATATTTTTTTGTATGCATTTGCATGTTATCATCTAGTTTGAAGCTAAGGTGAAAAAACACTTCGAGATACCTTAGTTAATAAAACAGAAGATATTTGTGTTCTGTTTTATTTTGGTAATTTGTTTAAACATTGAATACTTGATTGAAAATTTGTAATAAATAAATAATTAGATATTGTCATATTTAAATTATATGATAGTACCTTATGAGCTGTGAACCAGCGGTTCGCACCCAGGCATTTTCGCCTTTGGTTGGGGCATGACATTATCCCTTTTTTCTTTGACACATTTGGTTTCTTCGCCACGGAGGCCATTGACTTTCTTAACAAGTTTCTACGGGTCGTCCATATTAGTTTATCGGCCCCTAACCAACACTTTGTTTTCGGTAGGAATGATTTTGCTATCCATAAGAAGCTTGCGACGCAACTTGTTGTCCGTTTACAAGTCACTTCATTTTAATCATTTCGATGTCTTTTTAATATAATGAAGCATCAAATTCATTAAACAAATATTATGATGATTTTTAATATAATGAAGCATCTAATTCATTAAAAAATATTATACTATTATAATTAAGTTTACTCATATTTAGATTTTCTTTTGTAACTTTTAAAATATAAATTTTACAAAAGTTCGGAGCATACCAGTAAGACATGCTTTTTTATCAACGTGCCAACATCAATTTTGTTCAAAACTGAACTTTGTCAGATATATATATGAAAATGTTTATTCAAAATTGATCTGGCTCAGTTTTAAGTAAAATTATATCAACACGTAGATAAATTTAAGCACGTCTTTAACGTTTTGTTTAAAATTTTATAAAACTCAAATAAAGTAATATAACAATAAATCTTAGAAGTTTCATCATCGGAGACAATGTTTGGTTAGTAATCTTGCTAGGACGCAAGGTTTGAAGATAGATGGCAGGATGTGATTGGATGGCAAATAATGTGGCGCAATAATCAAGGATGGTAGAGACGGCATGTCGAGAAAGACAAAAGAAATTTGAAATAAATGAAGAACATTATTGGTTTCTAACTAAAAAATATATATATATGGTTTATTAAGATACACTAAGCTTTCATTAAACACTCAATTAATCTTACAAAATATTTTCATAAATTTAAACATACTGAAGAGGTAGGTCCCAGCAGAACCCAGTTGGACCCGCAAGACTCACCTCAAAGAGGGACGTCTGCGCAGTTGAACCCGCAAGACTCACCTTTAACAGGGACGTCTGCGCAAAGGCTAAACTCGCAAGACTCACCTGGAAGAGAGACGTCTGCGCAGAAACCAACTGGATCCGCAGGACCCACCATGCTCAGAGACGTGACGTCCTTACGCGCAGTACGCAAACTGTTCCCGCAGGAAAAGCCTCCCAATGGTCGACGTACTCCGCCTGTTCCCGCAGCAACGGATACTAGCCATCAGGGAAGGCTACCCGCGCAGCAAGGCTACATGCACAAGGCACTTAACTCTTAAATAATTCAGTAATGTCACCTGAAGAAGGAGTGAGCAAGCCGGGAATACTCCCGCCCAAAGCCGGGAAAACTCCCGCCCAAATGAGCCAATCCGTACGCTACTGGAGGATCTTTTATACTGTACCTGACGAGGTATGGACAAAAGATCTGACCAAAGCTGCGACAGCTCACTGACAACAGTACAACGAGCAGCATGCTCTATTACTTAATGTCACTATCAGCCGCTGCCTACTCACCAACCTATCGTAGCACGTGCATAGCCTGCAGTTGGTGGAAAAGGAATAGTACACAGCCGGCCAGGTCACTATCAGCCGCTGCCTACCCACCAACCACCAGCATGGCATGTGCGTAGCCCACAGTTGGCAGAACAGGAATACTATTCAGCCGGCTGTATCTTCTTGGAAACCTACCTTCGGCTATAAATACTCCAACACTTTGAAATGGTATTATTATCTTATCTTCTCTAGCAATCTCTCTTAATATACACTTATATTCAAGAGCAATCTAGTCTGATTCTCACGCCGGAGGGTGGTCACAAGGAGGTACCCCCCCCCCCTTCTCAGTGACGAGCTCACGGTGTCTGTTTTGCAGGTCATCAAAAGAACCATCTTTGCCGGACCTAACCCCTTGTGGGAAACATCTATTTAACCCCCAGATTATCCGTAATCTGCCCGGGGTCACTTAGTGTTTTTTCATTGGCGCCATCCGTGCATAAAAGCTAGAACTAATTTTCTCAGTTTTTTTTCAAAACTTCTGGAAAGATGGTTAACGTTACTCCGGTCCCAAGGCCAGGGAATAACCAAGAAACCCCGGTAACCACAACCCCAGTTACTGGGGGGAACACCGGCGAGTACACACATTTTACGAACACCACCCCGGTTACCCAAGCCGGGGCAAGTGCAGTAAATTTTACGAACACTACCCCGGCTAACCAAGCCGGGGAAAGTGCAGTAAACAATCATCCCCTGGGATTCATTAATACCCAGGCGGAAAGACAACAGACGAGGCTCCCCCGCCAAACACTTGAACAAGTTAAAGCGTGGTTGGAAGCACGCGGAAACGGAAAAGCAACTGGGTAGAAATCTTCCCCAAAGCACAAACCTCTACACCCAGAAAACAAGCGAAAACAACGTCCTTACCGCCCGACTAAACAAAAAGAGGAAGCTAGGTATTTGGCAGTCAAGGGTAAACTTTGACACCTCATCCGGCTCGCACCCTCGGTTAGGCGGAAAGGACAACATGCAGTCGAACCGGAACTCCAGCTGGACGCCACTCACCAAAAGCGTCACCGAGATATTCGCCACTGAGAGGCTCCCATGGCCAGAGGCTCCAATTATCCGACAGCGTCCAAACGCTGATCAGAGCAAATTCTGTGACTTCCACAGGACAAGAGGCCACACCACCGACGAATGCTTAGACTTGAAGGACATCGTCGAAGCATTTGTCAGAGATGGGACGCTCACGCACCTCGTGGCGTAATGAACGCTGAGCAGGCTAATGCGTGTAGAACCCCAGTTGGGGAAAAGACGGACGAAACTGCAGCTACAATGTTAGAGACTACATACTGCATAAACAACGAGATTCTGAACCAAGTGCATATCGGCTCGATGGCACTCCCATCCAAACAACATGGAAGGGAGCTCAATTACACAGTCTGCATGTAGATCAATTCCAAACTTGTAAAAGAAAAGGCCCAGAGCCACTTCTAATGGAAATGATTCTCCTTATCACATTGACGCTGATGATCTTACATTTATACTTATGAACTTTCCACACTGATATGCCGGTCTTCACCGCATACATAAGTGGGGAAGTAAGTCGTTGCGTGTGGAAGGCGGCAAAACCCGCATAAACACAAAAAACGGCAAACCTTCACGCAGGTCAGTTATGGGAGATCGGTCATCCCACTAAATGAAAGTGCCGGTCTTATCCGCACAATCATGATAGAGGAAACTGAACACTAACCTATTGACAACCTTGCGTCGAACGGTTAACTTATTCAAAACACTGATGCCGGTATTCACCGCATAAGTGGAGACGTCGTTGCGTGTGGACGGCGGCAAAACCCGCATAAACACAAAAAACGGCAAACCTTCACGCAGGTCAGTTATAGGTAAAGTTTGGTCATCCCACTAAATGAAAGTGCCGGTCTTATCCGCACAATCATGATAGAGGAAACTGAACACTAACCTATTGACTACCGCGCGTCGAACGATTAACTTATTCAAAACACTGATGCCGGTATTCACCGCATAAGTGGAGACGTCGTTGCGTGTGGACGGCGGCAAAACCCGCATAAACACAAAAAACGGCAAACCTTCACGCAGGTCAGTTATAGGTAAAGTTTGGTCATCCCACTAAATGAAAGTGCCGGTCTTATCCGCACAATCATGATTGAGGAAACTGAACACTAACCTATTGACAACCGCGCGTCGAACGATTAATTTATTCAAAGCACTGATGCCGGTATTCACCACATAAGTGGAGACGTCGTTGCGTGTGGACGGCGGCAAAACCCGCATAAACACAAAAAACGACAAACCTTCACGCAGGTCAGTTATAGGTAAAGTTTGGTCATCCCACTAAATGAAAGTGACGGTCCTACCCGCACAATCATGATGGAGGAAACTGAACGTTAACCTGTTAACAACCGCGCGTCGAACGGTTAACCTATTCAAAACACTTGGAAAATTGCTAAGTTAAAGTATGCACGAGCGAATCATATATGGTTTATGCGGCAAAACAAGTGCCAAATTAAGCTACAATATGCATGAGCAAGTCATATAACGTCTATATAGCAAGTCATCCAGTGAAATTGGCGGTCCTACCCGCACAAAGATTTATACATTCCACAAAAATTCAAGTATTACAAGAATGGTCGGGTATCTACCCGCCTTCAAGAGTGTAAATCTATATAAAAACATAAACCTATCCTAACAGTGGGAAGGGATCTAAAGGTTCAAGCTTCAGGACCACTCCTTCCAAACCCACTTGTACCCGCACCATCAGTTGGCTGTGGCGGTTCAAGGAAGGTCTTGAGAATGGTTAGCCCATCATCAGCAGCAGCAACTTTGTTCACCTTCTCCACCACCGGATGCGGGAAGGCAGCATACTGGTTCACTGCATGGTCATACGCAGCTTCAGTATCTACATCATATAGAGGAAAGTTGGAAAGCGGGATGCCCTTCTCAACAAACCCCAGACCAAGTAAGAAGCCAGCATTTTCCCCATCCTCATGAGAAGCGTTGAGGGCGGCGCTCATGGCATCGTCGTAAGATGTGTCCGTGAAGATCCGATGCACAACCTACAAAATTATCAACTTTTCTAAGTATAAAGAAAAGCGTGAAGACATTATGAAGCTAAGCTTACCTGCGACAACGCTTCTCGTAGAAGCCATTCCTTGGTAACCAGAGCCTCCTGGAGGGCAGCTTGAGCTTGGTTACGGGCGCGTTCGGCTTCACTTTTGTTAAGGTTGGCAAGCAACACTTTCTTAGCAGCAGCCTCTTCAACGCCCTTTAGCTTACACTCAGTATGGTCAAGCATACCCCTCTGGTCCAAGATTTCTTGAAGCTTCTTGGCGTCTTCCATAGCCAGAGCATCATGAGCCTGCTGAAGCCTCTCTAGTTTGGCTTTGAGCTCCTCATTTTCGGCGCGCAGAGGTTCAGCAACGGCTTCAGCCTTGGTGGCCCTCTCAGTCGCATTCCGCGCAGTTTCCTTAGCCAACCGAAGCTGTTCGTTAACAGCTTGGGCAGCCTTGGAACGGGCCTCGAGACGGGCCTGAACTTCAACCTCGAGGGCCTTGAAGGCCTTCTCCTTCTCCGCAGCAACGGCGGAGAGTCTCCTGTTCTCCTCCCAGATAGCCCGCGCCTGAGCCACTTCTTGGATACGAGCCGCCTTTAACTTGTCGTTTTCACGACAAAGCAGCTCGACGCGCGGCTGCATCCGGGCAAGGAGAATTCGAAGCTCGTTTGTCAGCCTACCCTCCTGGTAGCTTGACATAGCTTCCCCCAACGCCCCACTTGGGGCGGCGTGGCGCGCCCACTCGACGCAGTCCACAGCCGTTCGAATGGTTGTTCCTCGGCGGATGTTCCACCGCGGAACATACACCTCATTCGAATCCGACACTGTAAAAACAAAAAACAGTTAGGAAAAGATGATAAAAACAAAACGAGGCCAAAATAACCCTACGCACCTGTAGGGTCGACAACAGGCCGATAGCCACCAAACCCATCACCTGAACCTAACGGATATCCATCCAAGAGGTCAGGCAGATGAGAAGGAGGCAGAGATTGGCTAGAAGCCCCGAACATACCTGCTGAACCGGCCGGGGACGAGGTAGTCGCCGGCGCCGGAGGCACGGTCGAAGCCGCTGCGGTAGAGACCATCGGAGGTGAACTCACTGGAGGTGAACTCACAACCGTGGCCGCCGCTGCGGAAGAACCCGCAGAAAATATCACCGCCGGCTCAGTGAAGGATTCCGTGAAGATCGCACTGACAGCCGGCGGGGATGATGTTACAGTTGGAACAGTTGCCTCAACGGGATGAGCAACTGAACCAACAGGCGCAGTCGCCTGGGTCATCACTTCGGGTAGGTTGACCAAACCTACCGTCATGGGTCCAGAGGTGCTCCTCCCCGCACCACTTTGGAATGCAGTTGCATCCACGTCTGCATGAAGACAAGATATATAAGTATAATGGCGGAAAGATATACTGTTAAAGCAAACGAAGTTTATACTTACGAGTCCTCTTGAGCTTGAATGTGCGAACAGGCGGGGACGAACCCGATGGAGCCGGCCTCTTCGCGCCGGTCACCGTCGTTGTACTGGGCTGCCCGGAGGTGACAGCTGTCTCAACCTCCGGAACAGTGGTCTCACCACCACCAGGGTTCCCCGCCGCCTCCTCGCTCTCGGTCTCTGAGTCTGACCGGTTCCCCTGATCGGCGGCGGAGGCAACCTTCGCCTTCCCCTTCGCGCCAGCCTCCTTCTTCTTCCTCACGAAGAAAGGACCATCTACGGATTCCTCATCTGAAGATGACAAAATTAGAGGAATTCCAGCAGAGGTTTGAGCATCGAGAGGGCGAGGATTAAATAATCTTCTACCTGGCCGCGTGGCGCTCAGTATCTCGTGGCCTGGCGGGTAGGCCTCCACAAACCGATCCGCCGTCTGCTCAAGGATGGGCAACTCGTTCTCATCAAGAGCACGAGTACCCAGCCGAGCGGGACCACCAGCCTCCCGCGGATGCAGGAGCGATTGTAAGTCATCCCTCTGAAATAAAAAGAGAAACAGTTAGAAGAAAAACCCTAAATCAGCAAAGAAGACGGAGCATACCGTAAGGGATAGAGTTCAAACCGTATTCGAGGACAATGGGAATCTGTGGCGCCTCCGCCCCAGCATCTTTCCACACCCGGCTCGTACCGAGCATCACCATCCTGGACTCCGCAAAGCGGTAAACCGGAGACTGGATCCGGGAAATCTTGGCAAACCATTCCGCCTCTTGATAATTGGAGGCGTGAAGGCTAGGGAGTGCCCTCCCGTTTTTGAACGTCATTGCAATGGGGATGACACGAGCGGAGATGTAGAAAAACTCCCGCTTCCAAGACCGAAGACTGCGCTCGGTAGCACAGATCTTCAAACCCTTGATCCGAGTGACCAAGGTATACCACCCCTGGATGCACATCCAGGAATAGAAGGTCATCAGGCGGTCGACATGGGGCTCCACGCCCAGAATGAGGCACACCCATTCAAAATGGCGGATCTTTGCGATCGCCATTGGGTGTACCTCCGTCAGGTGCACACCGTGTATCTCCAGAACATGGTATACAAACTTCGTCAATGAAAACCTGAGATTCCCATAGATGAAGAATGCAGCATACACCCCTATTTTACCCTTGGGGGCATCGTACACCGTCTGGTGTGGCTCAGGAAACTCAGGCTCGAAAGGCTCGAGCATGAACTTCCTGACGATGTACTGATACTGGTCGACGGGAAGAGCACACTGGCACTCGCCAGCAGTACTCTTATCGTCCCTATCAGAAGTGGACGTCGGGTTCTCGGAATACACGTCCGACTCTTCAGCAGTAACTTCAAGATCATGAGAAGACATGTTGTGGAGGATGTAAAGAAGAACGATTTCAGGAGAATGCTCGACGGAAAAGTTAGAGTATTCACCGAAAATCGCTTAGAAGAAGAAGAAAGTGAAACTGTGAGTTGAGATACATCCTCTCCTCCCTTTATATACTCATCGCAATGAATGCGATGAATTTAATGCGGAAGAGAGAGGAAAACGCAGGTGCAATGAAACTATGACACGTGGAAAAAGCAAGCTGGCAACAGTTGTTGACAGGACGTGCGCCGTAAACTTCGCGGCCACGCGCCCGAAAATTCGCGCCCACGCGCCTGAAAAAGCGTCTGGAACGACCATATACTGTCACGTCGCCTAACTTCCTGCACGTCCTGAAACTGTCAGAAGAAACCGTCGGACTACGCAACCGTCCCTTCAACAGTTTGGACTGTTCTTATCCTTTCACCAACTCTTCGAATTTCAAAAAGATTCAAAAGTAAGCGGGACTATACCCCTTACCTTGGCAACCAAGTAACTATAAGACAGGTGCGAGTACAGTGTTAAGGCAAAACCCTTCACATACTTAGCACCTGTAGGGAATTGAAGCCAAGAATACCTCGGCAACCAAGTAACTATAAGACGGGTGCGGGTACAGTGTCAAGGCAAAACCCTTCACATACTTAGCACCCGCAGGGAATTGAAGCCAGGAATACCTTGGAAGTAAAGTAACTATAAGACGAGTGCGGGTACAGTGTCAAGGCGAAACCCTTCACATACCTAGCACTCCGCAAGGAATTGAAACCAAGAAGGATCTTCTGGGCCATGCTTGCGGAAACGGGAATAACATCCCCGCATAGCGGCAACGTCGAGAACTAGATTGTTTGAAGCTCCAAGATGGAATTGGTTGTTTAACATAATTGATCACTATGTTCAAAACTACCAAAACCACATGGAGAATATACACAAGTGGAACTCAACGCTCCTGACTTGCGAGGAGGTTACAGACCTACCCGCATCATACCCAAAGATCAAGCAGAACAGTCGGGAATTTCTGCACGTGACATTAGGACTTCCGCGGGAAGAATCCCCATGGAAAACCTTAAAACTAAACCCTTTTCAAAACCCTTTGCTTAAGTCCAAAAGTTCACCTCACTTATTAACAATTCATGAGAAGAACATTGGACTGGGGGGACTTGAATAGGTAGGTCCCAGCAGAGCCCAGTTGGACCCGCAAGACTCACCTCAAAGAGGGACGTCTGCGCAGTTGAACCCGCAAGACTCACCTTTAACAGGGACGTCTGCGCAAAGGCTAAACTCGCAAGACTCACCTGAAAGAGAGACGTCTGCGCAGAAACCAACTGGATCCGCAGAACCCACCATGCTTAGAGACGTGACGTCCTTACGCGCAGTACGCAAGCTGTTCCCGCAGGAAAAGCCTCCCAATGGTCGACGTACTCCGCCTGTTCCCGCAGCAACGGATACTAGCCATCAGGGAAGGCTACCCGCGCAGCAAGGCTACATGCACAAGGCACTTAACTCTTAAATAATTCAGTAATGTCACCTGAAGAAGGAGTGAGCAAGCCGGGAATACTCCCGCCCAAAGCCGGGAAAACTCCCGCCCAAATGAGCCAGTCCGTACGCTACTGGAGGATCTTTTATACTGTACCTGACGAGGTATGGACAAAAGATCTGACCAAAGCTACGACAGCTCACTGACAACAGTACAACGAGCAGCATGCTCTATTACTTAATGTCACTATCAGCCGCTGCCTACTCACCAACCTGTCGTAGCACGTGCATAGCCTGCAGTTGGTGGAAAAGGAATAGTACACAGCCGGCCTGGTCACTATCAGCCGCTGCCTACCCACCAACCACCAACATGGCATGTGCGTAGCCCACAGTTGGCAGAATAGGAATACTATTCAGCCGGCTGTATCTTCTTGGAAACCTACCTTCGGCTATAAATACTCCAACACCTTGGAATGGTATTATTATCTTATCTTCTCTAGAAATCTCTCTTAATATACACTTATATTCAAGAGTAATCTAGTCTGATTCTCACGCCGAAGGGTGGTCACAAGGAGGTACCCCCCCCCCTTTCTCAGTGACGAGCTCACGGTGTCTGTTTTGCAGGTCATCAGAAGAACCATCTTTGCCGGACCTAATCCCTTGTGGGAAACATCTATTTAACCCCTAGATTATCCGTAATCTGCCCGGGGTCACTTAGTGTTTCTTCACATACTAAAACTTATGTGACGCAAATAATGTACGATGACACTAAAAAAAAAGGAAAAATTAGCAGCGACGCCAGTTAAACCACTTATCTGCATCCCACTTAAAATTGTGATGATTTGGCCATTTATTGATGAAATAAGGGCCCTGCTAGGGACACCACCCCACCACCACCCTAGGCGTCGCGTATAGGCCTATATGTGGCGTTTTAAGGTACGATTTGACGTCCTAGCCTAGCCTGTCATAGGGTTGTCAGATCGTACGGGCTATACGCCGCGTATAGCCTTATACGTGGCGTATTGACTTTTGTATATTTTTGAAGCCCGGCTCCCTCCCCTCCCTCTCTACCATTTCTTTTTTCCTTTATTTTTTTTTCTTAACCCTCACCCTCTTCATTCAACCAACACCAACAACCATATATGTTTCCGGAGTCGGACGAGGAGATGCCGGACGGGTAACGGTCAGTCGGAGTTAAACCATGTATGTTTCCAGAGTCGGACGAGGAGATGCCGGACGGCGCTAACGGTCAGTCGGAGTTAAACCGGGTTTCGTTTTATCTGTATTTTTTACATGTTAGGACGTAGTTGTAGATGTTATGACAGAGATTTGGTGAATGGTTTACTTTAGAAATTTGTCTAGGCACTGACCGTTTGACGGTAACCCTAGTTCGCTGGGCCTCCTAAACTTAAAATAGATTTCCCGTATTGTTACCATTAGCGCTAAAATTTTTATTATATTATTACTATTAAAATATTAATATTATTATTAAGATGTTGTTATGAAAATATTATTGTTAGTAAAATAAAATACTATTATTGTATTTATTAAAATAGTATTATTATTATTAAAATAATAATATTTAAATACTATTTAAATATAAATTATTATATTGTTATTATTATTAAAATAATTATAGTAAAATACTATTAAAATATTAATTATTATATTATTAATATTTTTATTCTAAACATATAATTATTAGTATTAAAGCATTTAGTTTCGGATTATTATTAGTACTAAAATATTATTATTATTAGGTAGCTGATGGACGCCAGAGAGTCAGATGTCGGGGTTAGGAGGCGACGCAAGACTTTCAGAGATACGTTTGTATAGCGTATTGTATAATATAATATAATATAATATAATATAATATAATATAATATAATATTATTATTATATTATATTATTATATTATATTATGTTATATTGTATTATGTTATATTTATGTTAGTGAGTTTTTCTAGAAAAGCCCACCAGTGTTGTCTTATTATGGTTTTTTTTTTCTTTTTTTATTTCTTTTCTTTTGTTATTATTAATGTTATTTATGATTATTATTAATATTAATAATATTTAATTATCAATAACCTATTATTATTGGAAATTCGATAAAGGGCGTTTAGTAGAAGGACATATTTGGGAAAATTGACAGTGCGAAACGAACTTTTAAATTATTAGCTGCTTTCGTTATGGGCATCTTCAATCAGTTACAGTGGCTTTCTTGGAAAAACTGGCATTTCCAAACGAACTTTCAATTTCTTGGCTGTTTTCATTATCGACATCTCAAATCTGGCTCTTCGATTTCTTCGAACTCCAACGGTCTTGACCGCCGGTCACCACTGACAACCGTAGTTGTGTTCACTCGAACACATAGCAGTTGTCACTAAGCTTAAGCTTAGGCTTGTTATTAGTTTTATTTTTAGTTGGGGGTATTCTAAGTTGTTCATGTTGCGTATATTAAAGAATTATTGGCTTTTATATATACGTATATATATATAGTAGATGTGCGGTATAAGAATTCATTGCGTCGAGATAACCAGCACCAGATCGAGACGCTAGTTTGATGAGTTTGAATCTCTCGGATCCGCGGTATCCGCTAATGGCAGTAAGAACGGAAGCCCCTACTTCGGACAGATAAGTGGAAATTCGGTCATTACTCCAATATAACGAGCACCAGATTGAGAAATTAGTTCGCACTTAGCTGAACCGGTTGACACGTATGCAGACGTGGGTTTAGGTTTGGTGCTGACCCGGATATTAACACGTACGTTTACAGCATTCGTTGACACGTTTGTATAATACACAATGAAAGCACAAACTCAAACAACAATCCATACAATAGCAATTGTCTTCGTTATTTTTCTCTTCTTCTTGTTTGACTGGACGTTGAAGAGAATTGCTATTGTATGGATTGTTATTTGAGTTTATGCTTTCATTGTGTATTATGCAAACGTGTTAATATCAGCGCCAGCACGGAGCCTAAATCCACGTCAGCATACGTGTCAACCGGTTCAGGTAGGTCCTGGCTAATATCTCAGTCTGGTGCTCGTTGAGCTGGAGCAATGACCGAATTTCCACTTATCTGTCCAAAGTATGGGCTCACGTCCTCACTGCCGTTAACGTATACCGCGGATTCGAGAGATTGAAACTCATCAAACTAGCGTCTCGATCTGGTGCTGGTTATCTCGACGCAATGAATTCTTATAACGCACATCTACTATATATGTATACGTATATATAAAAGCCGATAATTCTTTAATATACGCAACATGACCAACTTAGAATACCCATAACTAAAAATAAAACTAATAACAAGCATAAGCTTAAGGTTAGTGACGACTGATATGTGTTTGAGTGAACACAACTACGGTTGCCGGTGGTGGCCGAAGGTCAAGATCGTTGGAGTTTGAAGATATCGAAGAGGCGGATTTGAGGTGACGATACCGAGAGCATCCAAGAAAGGGTTCGTTTGGCATTGTCAGTTTTTCCAAAGGTAATCATCGTAATTGATTCAAGATGTCCATAACGATAGCAGCCAATAAATTGAAGGGTCTTTTGCAATGTCAATTTTCCCATATAAGGCCTGCTACCGAACACGCTTTGCCGAATTGTGAATAATCATATATTATTCATAATTAAAATAATATTAATAATAATTATTATAAATAACAAAAAAAAAAAAGAAAAAAGAAAAGAATAAAAAAAGAAAAAAAAAACATAACAAGACAAGCAGGTGGGTTTTTCTAGAAAAGCTCCCCTATCGGCCGCGTATAGACCTTTCCGCGGCGTCTTTTTATGACTAAGACGCCATTTACAGGCCTATACGTGGCGTCTTAGTTGGATTACAACATGTGCCCTGCAAAGGCTGGACTAGGTTGTATCAATGGACAAAAAAATCTATAATAATAATAATAAATATTAAATAATAAATAACAATAATTTTAATAATAATAATTAAATAACAAACTAATATTAACATTAATAACTAAATAATATAAAAAAATAATAAAAATAATAATAATAATAAATAATAAATAATAATAACTAAATAACAAATTAATATTAATATTAATAACTAATAAATAATGATAATTAAATAAAAATAATAGGCCTAAGACGCCACGTATAGGATTATACGTGGCGTCTAGGACCCCTTATATCAGCAGACGTCTTAGCTACCATACTTAGGCCTAAGACGCCATGTATAGGCATATACGTGGCGTCTAGGACCCCATATTATTAGCAGACGCCTGCTCAGACGCCCACTTTCAAATTTCAAAACTCCCGCGCGAACGACCGAGCATCCACACACGAGCCTATATCGGACGGCGACCGGAATACCAAACGAGC
>NW_027498434.1:0-105434 GCF_021521415.1 Bidens hawaiensis | reverse complement strand
CCTGTCACTAAGCCACATATAAGAGGAGATATAATCTACGTAAATGTTGAAACCTTAAGCTATAAATTTGTTTTAAGGAGATAATATACGTAAATGTTGATAAATGATCAGGTCTTGTATGTCCTAGTTAATGAATGGTGATTCATGATGGTAAGTCTATAAGTTTAAAGTAAAAGACTTTTACATTAAGTAAGTATAAAAGGTATTGACAAAATTCTCATTTTCAAAACTCGAACCAATTACCAGTAGACCTATAGTGAAAACCCTTAAGGAAAACCAATGACAAACATTTTTTTCATCTGATTGATAAGTTTATAACTAAAATTATAATCAGTTTTTTTTATAAATGTTTCATTTACTCTTATTTTACACCAATAATACTAAACTACGTCTTTGTTAAGTTGAACCTGAGACCTCCCACTTAAAAGGCAAATGCCTCTATCAAGTGAATAAACCCCATATTAACAAGTTATTAGTTATCTCGGAAAGATAAAAATAAATTAGGCTCCACTTTGGGTTATTCAAAACAGTTATGCATTTCTTTTATTTAAGTCAAGTAACTTTTATATACTTTTAATTTAAAACGAATTCAAAACTAAAGTTGATTATTTTTTGTTTTTAAAATTTACTATTATATTGCTATATTTAGGATTTAAGTAAATAACGTCATAGTGGTTTTGTGTATTGTTCTAGAACCTGACAAACTAAACCTGTAAAAACGAGGTAACAAGCCATCATCTAACTGGCACAATAGATTTAAATACAGTTTTTTTAAACATGAAATAAATATAATATAACTATTAAAAGTTAATGATCCCAAAAAATTAAAGTGTTTTATAATATTTGGCTAGATGATGGATAACTAAAGTTATTGTTACTAACAACCATGGCAACAATCATGACAGTATTTATCTGAATTAACTACATTTTTTTATTATTTAAAATAAAACGAGGTAACAAGTCGTCATCTAATTGGCACAATAGATTTGAATACGGTTTTTTTAACATGAAATTAATATAATATAACTATTAAAAGTTAATGATCCCGAAAAATTAAAGTGTTTTATAATATTTGGCTAGATGACGGATAACTAAAGTTATTGTTACTAACAACTATGGCAACAATCATGACAGTAGCTATAAGAAGTTCCAGTTTAATGCTAAAATTTTCAGTTGACAGAATTCTTATATGGCATATATATGGGTGTACACGGACCGGATAAGAGTATGTTTTATGTTATAGCATCTATCTTAATTAACTACATTTTTTTATTATTAAAAAAAACGTGTTCGTGTAACCAGTCATGTTTTAAATCTAAGTGGTTACGCAAGTAGCGTTTTTCCAATAAAAAAATTTTAGAAACTGTAACTGGTTATTAACAATTTTTGACTTTTTGACCAAACTGCTGATTACAGTTAGTAACTGATATTTCAAGCCCCGTTAACCTATATTTGCATCAATAACTATAACTATTATACAAATACACAGTGGTTTTGTGCATTGTTCTAGAATCTGACCATCTAAACCTGTAAAAACAAGGTAACAAGCCGTTATCTAATTGGCACAATAGATTTGAATACATTTTTTTAAACATGAAATGAATATAATATAACTATTAAAAGTTAATGATCCCGAAAAATTAAAGTGTTTTATAATATTTGGCTAGATGACAGATAACAAAAGTTATTGTTACTAACAACTATGGCAACAATCATGACAGTAGCTTTAAGAAATTTCAGTTTAATGCTAAAATTTTCAGCTGACAAAATTCTTATGGCATATCTATGGGTGTACACGGACCGAATTGGACCGGACAAGAGTATATTTTCTGTTATAGTATTTATCTAAATTAACTACATTTTTTTATTATTTCAAAAAAAATTGTGTTCGTGTAAGCAGTCATGTTTTGAATCTAAGTGGTTACACAAGTAGCGTTTTTCCAATAAAAAAAAATTTAGAAACTATAACTGGTTATTGACAGTTTTTGACATTTTGACCAAACTGCTGATTACAGTTAGTAACTGATATTTCAAGCCCTGTTAACCTATATTTGCATCTATAACCATAACTATAACTATTATACAAATATACATATAAACAGGAACACGTGCGATGTGGCGGAGTGTGCACACAAATCCAACACCAAACACGTAACCACGGTATCAGCATGTGTGAAACCTTGCAACGGTATATCCGTTGACATGGGCCTGACTCCAAGCCCACTTTGCGACCTATAGGCTAAACCCCATACTTGATACTAATAATTTTGTTTTCTTAACAACCACTTAATCACTTTCTAATAAACTTTCTAATAATTATTTTCATTCCATCCTCAAAACAAAATCTACAATATAATTATTTTCTAATAATTATTTTCTAATAACCTGAATGAAACTCTATTTTTCTTTTTTTTTTTTTTGTATAGATGTGACTTGAAATCAAAACCTTTGTATTTTTTAATCAAAGTCTTTGAATGTCTCACCTAAGTTGAGAGTCATTGACACATGATGTAAACTGTTTCACTGTTTAAATTACTAATTACTAGATCTAACAAAATAACACTTCACATGAATTCATAACATATTAGTATAAATCTTCAAATACCAACAATATGAAAATAACAAATTCATAAATCTAAGTATATTTATGCTGTAAAAGCCCACGGAGACCATTGGACCCTCAACACTTGTTTTTTCCGCAGACCATGAGATTTGCAGCCCATTTGATCAGCAGTCCAGTCTTCTATTTAACTTTTGGTCCAGCATTTAGGTTTTAACCACTTAAACAAGAACGAAGATAATTTACCCTGCAAAACCTCCCAACTTCATTAGCTAAATTACAACATCTTCAATTTGCTAATATCAAGAATTAAGCAAAAATAAATGAGTAAATATATAAACCTTTCTTGTAGGCATCGAAGCCTCTCTCTTCTCATCTCTCAACTTCGAAATATGTCGTTGACCTTTGTCGTAAAAAATAAAATCCGGATGATCAAACGAAAGTAGTGTTTCCGTGTAGGGATACACATAAGTTAACCAAACAGTCCCTTTTATACCAAGATCATTAAAGTGTTTCGAGGAGGGATCATAAGTAACAAGTGAAGTTCTAAACCCGATATGAACTTCAAGTATAAATTCACCACTCTCCCTAAGCCCCAATACTTGCGCATACGGTATGTATTTAACATCAAATAGCTTTATAAACGATTGCGGAACACCATCCACCATCATCCAAAAAACTTGACAATCCGCATCTACACCCTTTTCAAGTACAACAAGAGACTCCCTCACCTTAGATATGGACAAATTATGATTACCCCATGGTTGTGCTAAACTATCAGGAAGGTTTACTTCTCTAAACTCTTCACTTGTCGGGTCGAATGAAACAATCAAATTATAACTACCCATTTCACGTGTGAGACCACCAGCAATCCAATAAATAACTCCATCTATAACTTGACCATAGCCATAGGGAACAGATTTTCGAGGGAGTTTGCCACATGGACTTCTCCAAGCCCCGGTGCTTAATGTAAAAACCTCAGTGTCGTTATGCCTAGTATGTTTTAAAATCATGACAATCTTAGGGTCACCAGTCTCACGACAAACCCCAAAAGCAAGAGAGCATGGACACTGAATAGGCACAACAACAGCAACCGCTTTTCTAATTGATACATTCCAAATAACAGCCATGTTTTCATATGTGAAACATGACCGAACAAACACAACAAGCCATGAGAGCTGCCGATTACCCGACAAGAGTGAAGCATGCTAACAAAAGAGGGAATAATGAGGGGAACTCTATGCTGTGGGAATGCATCATCATCAGGAATTTGAATATAACTTAGCTTACTACTACTACCATCATCAACAGGATCTTCACAGGGTGCAAGTAGGTATTGCATCTGTTAGCTATAATGAATGACAAAATATGGGTTGTCCATCAAAGACTTGCATGTTCTAGAGACCGATCGGAACCGAATCACCGACTTTAGAGGAAGTCTTTTGATGATTTCTAGTTGGATATCTAATGGTATGTTGTCTGACATTATGATACTGATCTTGGAAGATGATATTAATTATACGGTGGTATGAATTAAAGTTTACAAGGCTTGGAAGTTAGAATATAATCAACCTGCTCTTGATAACCCTAAGAAATTTTGAAGTTTGTTTATTTATTTAACGTTTTTTTATCTTTGATTTTTTTGGGATTGGGATATTATCTATTTATCCACATCAATATAAGTTTTAAACATGTTTTTATCCAAATTTTCTTTTGTGACGGTTTACGTCATTGTATCAAAACTAAGGGTGTCAATCGTGTCGGGTTGGCGGGTTGTCGTGTTGAGATTCTTCAACCCTGACCAACCCATATATTTATTCGGGTCGTGTCGTGTCGACCCATATAAATGCGTGTTGTGTTTCGGGTCAACCCACGTGTAATACCTAGGGGCTTAATAATAACCTAGACAATCAATTAATCTTATTCATATAAAACATTTTAATAATTATGTGGCATGGGAGTGATGGTTAAGACTTGGGATCCTTGAGGTCTCAGGTTCGAAACCTGACTCAAGAGGGTTTTTTCACAGTAGTGGGTTTCCTCCTTGATGGTGTTCTTGAGTGAATAAGATAATAGACGGTTAGGACTAATAAAATAAAAATATTGGAAATGAAGAGTGGATACAAATACTTTAAAAAGTAATTTGTTTAATTTTTAGAAGTTAATAGATATATGAAATATTACAAATCAAAGCATTTAACTTTAAAATTTAACACTTCCTATATCTAAAATCAAAATATTAACTTCTCAAAAATTATTAAACGGGTTAACAGGTCAACCCACATTTTAACGGGTCGGGTTCGAGTTGACCCATTTTTATGCGGGTCGGGTTCGGGTTGACCTGTATAAGAAAACGGGTCGTGTTAGCCGACCCAAACCCTAAATTTTTTCATGTCGGGTTTGGGATCGTGTCGGGAATTGACAGCCCTAATCAAAACACCTATTAAATGAAGTTTAGTCAGATAGTCCAGTGACAAAGCCGGGAAAACCGGGGAGCAGTTGAAAATATTATATCTCTATGCTTGTAGAAGAAATTTTGCCACTCAATCTTTAAGATAGGATGTTGCGGCAAAGATAGTGGCGGATCTAAAAATTTTGCCGGGTGGGCAACAAGTAAGTTAAGTTTAAACGGGTTAACGCATGTTCATAACACATTTATGATTTATTGACCTAGAATTTTGCAGATCAACATAAAAATTTCACCTTTTTTGTTGTTAAAAACTTGGGGGCATCTCTAATAAGATTTCTAACCCCAACTCATAATTTACAATTACTTATGTGTGTCTGATCTGGTAAAAAACATTTTCCAAAATGAAATAAATTAAAGAAGCCATCAAATGACTGTAAATTTACGACAGATATATGACCACCACCATATATAGTTGACATCATGATTATCATTTATCACAATCACACCACTTATTGCTAGAAACAAGTGGTAAGTTAACACCAAAATGCAAGCAACCTAATCTTTAAGAGAAATTTTCGGTTGTAATGAACAACTCGTTTAAAAAATATTAGTTTTTTTATTTGGATTTCGTGAATAAACGACGGATTTTTTCCATCAGTAAAGCTCAGTTGTTGCTCTTCGAGTTTTCAAAACGATGTATCAAGTTTAATGCGCTCTCTTGTTCCATCATCTACGGTTCAAATAGCTGACATCACCCACTCGTGATCAACAAGAATGTCCGCATTATATTTTACAAATACGAATATGATTTTATAAATCGGTATATGAGTTGAAAGAGTTACTACTGATTTACATCTTCAGTTTGGTATTCATTGTAACTAAAACCGACACGCGGTTTGCCCATGCTGAAGTTAAGGACCCTTGCGTTCATGTTATATTGTATCTGTCCCTCGTAAAGAAGCTTTCTGATGTAGTGTTCTATGTCTGAACCTATAAGTCGTAGTGTGTACTCCGTCAACGGCGCTCCCTGTTCATCGTAACCACAAATCACAACTATTTCATACATATCAAATAACTTGATAATATAAACATCGTCATTCCATTAGTTTTTTTACCCGTACAATCTTTTTGCTAAACATTTAGAAATAATTTTATTCACTACCTAATGCATGATACTCATATAATGAGAAAAATACCAAAATGTCCAATTTATTACTAGCCTTCACTCTCCTTACTCAAAATTTTCATCTTTTGAATTTGCCCATAGAAATCCCAATGGCCCGCCTGATTTCAAATCATGAAACGACCAGTTTTCAAACAACCCTGGAACATTCGATAGGAAAAAAACTCATTATTTGAAATCAGGCGGGCCACCGGGATTTCTATGGACAAATTCCGGAGTGCAGATTTTGGGAATTGTAAAATGGACATTTTGGTCTTTTTCCTGTTGAAAATACCCCTTATTATAGAAAAATATAAACGTGATTATGTATGTATATAAATAAAGTAAGTAAATAATAATTAACGATCCAAGTCCAAGGTGAGGTTGAGCTAGAAAATATTTCGTCTAGGTGAGCTCATTGCCTCATTCTATTAAACTAAGCAAGTCAAGTTCGAGCTTGAGTCGACTCTTTACATTAGTGAATACCATAATTACTTATAATCAATTTAAAATATTGCCAATGATCTAGCTCGAACTAGTTTACTAAATGAGCTTCAAATTTGGCTCGAGCTTGTTTAAGTTCAGTTTTATTCCAGTTTTTAACGAACCAATCTCATATAGCTCACAAATGGTCGTTTACACTATACACCCCTATAAAAACAAAGTGATCAAAGTTGACGGATATTACCTCATAGTGATCAACAAGCTCCTGAAAGTAAGAATAAACCATGTTACACGTTTCGGGTGTCCAAACGAACTCATCGGTCGGGTCAAGAATAAGTGTGAGCTTATCCATCTGAGTTTGATCAAAAGCGAATGTTTCCGGGTCAATATAGGCTGCAAATATCCTCACATGTCTAGTGGTGCTGCTTAGCCATTGCCCTCCATAAGCCCGGCCCATGTTCTTGCTTTCGACGTTCGTTTGCGGCTCAACGGGCCTCGGTCGGGTCACACCCTTCACTGGATTTTCTTCTTTCAGTTCTTCTTGTTGCACTGAGGTTGTTGTTTCTTCAACTTGTTGAGCAAACACTTGGAAGTTATTGTTCATGTGTTTTCTTTTGGATATTAAGGTTTCTTGTTTGTTCATGGATTTCCAGCCCACCATGGAAGCCATTGATGAAAAAGATGATGCCATTGGTAAGTGCTTTGAGTTGTGGCTCAATTTTTTTGGTGATTGTATGGGTAATATTTGTATGTTTTAAGGTGTGGATAAGGTTTTTGTTTCGTTGAGCTATGGTGTGTTTTTGTTGGAGGTTATATGGTCAAAATTTAATGTTGAGAGTTTTTTATATATCAGATTTAATAAATATTTTTAAATAATATTGACTTTGAACATATTATTATTTAAAAAAGTTTAAAGTTCGAGTCTTGAATTTTATTTAATGGCTTACAATATAATTATTATTTTTAAATAATCCACTGATTTTATTGTTCAATTACGTGTAGCATACATATATTTAGTTATTTCTGGCTAGAATAACTCATTCATTTTATCTTAATAATTTGAAGGGACTTTGGTATCTAATTGGTCCACACTTTTTATGGGATTTAAAAGAAATTATTGATTGTCTATCAATCTACAGAATTATTGTATGATCACGTAGGTAACTAGAGGTAGGACAAAACTTGGTTCCGCACCCGACCCGACCATGGGTACGAATGAGATTTTGGTTCCTCAAAAAAATTGTACCCGGAACAGGACCCGTCGGAACTGATTCCATAGCTACCTAGTCAAAACCCAACCATACCATGCCCAAAACCCGATAAAACCTCTGAAAACCTGGTCAAATACTCAAACCATACGTGAAACTAGTTCCTTCCTGACATGGTTCTTAACTTTTGTTGACAATAGCTGGAACTGGTAGTGGATTCCTACCCAGTTATGATTCCTAAAAATAACCAATTTATGCACCTTTATAGGTAACCAAAAAAAACAAAAGCCTAGCTTGGCAGAATTACCCGAAACCAAAGCATCCGAGGGACCGAGACGGATTAAATGATACATGGCTTGATATCTGAAGTACATAACTTAATATCTAAAACATGTACTCATTTACCATATACCCGGGAATTTTTATTTTTCCATAAACCATACTCGGTAATATATTGAGATGCCCTTTAGTCCTTTACTATCCAATCCCATATTAACGTTTGCTTCGACTCTTAACAACGATCACAAGGCTCCTGTAATCATACATATCATATTGTCATTCCAAAATGCTTTGAGGTCTAAATATTAGGTTTTTGACCACAAAATCTATATTTATTCTTTCGTTCGGTTAATCCACTTGAACTCGTTAAACTTTCCTTTTAGCTCATAGATAAACATTTTACACTAGACTTAATCAAAGGAGATAAAAAACTAAAATCAAATAATTACAATAACCCAAAAAATATTGTCTTACATCAGTTTAATAAGAAAATAAAAAGTAAGTGACTTTATCCTGCTCGTTGGTTTCTCTAACATCCGATGTGGAGAAGTGTTACGAATCGTGTGACAGCGTGTGCACAAAAGCCAAACCAAGTATGCAATGCATCGTCAAATAGCCAAAAGGGTAAACGTTAACAGTATCAACCAATCATAGCGTCCTTCAAGTATATTGTAAGCTGCAATAACCACCAAACTCATATTTAAACTATGCTAATAACTGTTATGATAGGGATAAATAAATGTGAATCGTTTAGGGTTAACGAATTTCAAATAGGTTGGCAAGTAGTAATCAATTTGTAAGCATGATAATCAGGTTGTTGGGGTGTTACAAATGGGTTAAGCGGGTCAAAAAGGGGTTAGCAAGTGGGCATGTTTAATTAAACATGTCAACCCGAGCACAACTTGTATTGATTAAAGCGGTCAACCCGAAATGACATGTTAAAATCTTGAATAACACATAAATAAATGAATGTTCCTGATTGGTTCTCGCATATCTCATATTATTCATGGTTATGTATCGAACCCTTTTGTTATTAAACATCTTTTAATTATATCAAAATCAAGTCATGAGTGCAACCATACCTTTGTTTGAACGATCTGCCGACAAAGGCGGGGGTGGAGAAGATGGATTGCCGTTAAATCCAAGGTTAAGGTCCTTACAATCCATTCCAAGTGAACCTAATATTATTTAAAGCAATTTTTTAAATATAATCTAAACATGTTGGACCCGGTTTCTTTGTAATTAAATCTTTTAACGACCGTTAATGATAAAACGTAAACATAAGTTTGTAGGCTTACATTCTCTAAAGCAAGGAGAAAACGTTAAGTTGAGAAGGTTATTGTAACCGGGGTTGTATTCGCATTTGTGACTGAAAAAGGATGTCGATTCGCATGTCCCACCTCCACAATCAATCCATTGACACACTAGAAGCAAAACATCATAGTCAATAACAGTAAAAAATCTAAAAAATGGCTAAAAACTTTACAATGAGGAATGTAATACCATCAAAGAGTGATCCATTCCCTCGGTTTTCCTTTTGTTGCACTGGCGGTGGCGCTTTTGAACACGAATAATCGAGTGTGCCTGCGACATATATAACTGTTAGCATTTATAATTATGATAATGTAAAAAATGTTTCCATATTTAGCTGTGAATTTAAGGGTGTTAATTTGACAAGAATCAAAACAAATGTGCCAGACACATGAAACCAAACATTACACGTGTACTGACACCGTTTAAGCCAATATTTCTTATTTTAGACTCTAAAATTACAATTTTACAACAAAACAAAATAAATGCATATAACTGAAGAAGGTTAAGACTTACAATTAGGAATGACACAAGGGAGAAATTTCAAATACTGATTAGAAGTGTTTGCTAATTGCTTCCAACCAGGTGAGCATTCACATTCATATGGACTAGTGGTCGTATTCGAAGGCTTGCAAATTCCCTGACCACAATTCACTTGTTTGCACACATCATTCTCTGCACAATTTGCACACAAAAATTTCAAGGGTCACGTTGGCTTTTTTTAAATCAAATCTACAAACTCAGGATACAGCATGCTTCTAGGGTGTTAAACAGATCGTGCCTGTCGGTCAAACCAGACACGAACCAGAAAACTGTGTAAAGCGTACTTAGCATGAACCCTACACGGGGGGGTTGTGGGTTGACAAGTAAATGACTGGTTTAAGGTGAATTTTTTTTTTTTTTGGCATATTATAGTACTCAAAAGTTACAAATTTATAAGCCAAAATGCAAACAGGATAAAAATAACAGAAAATACATTTTAAAAACATAAGTATTAACTGGTCAATTCGTGAGGTAGACCCAAACGCAACACATTTTGCTAAACATGTCCGCGGGTTCAACCCAAAACTAAAACAAACACATCAAGACTAAACTCAAGCATGATATGTCACACCCTAAACATGAATATGAATCTAGAAATAGTCATTTTCATAACAATTTATACATAAAAAAAAACAGTTCCCATTATCATGGGCACATTTACAAAAAGTTTTACCCGTATTTAGTATTCACACCTCTTCAACACAATTTGCACCAAAAAATAAAGAGAAAACGTTGACTTTTAGTAAGTCAAGCCTAATTCTCAACATACATCATGGATATGAATCTTCAAAAATGAAAATAGTTATTTTCATAACAAATTTATTTATTATGAAATTACTCCATAAAACAATAAATTCCCAATTTCACGGAAAATAAAACTAATTACTAACTGAGATTACAAATTAATCCCACATATGATTAACAAATTTGTAAGAAGAAAAGTATTTTAATGATGAATAAACTAACCGGCTCTGATGAGAATAGTACTCCAAGGTTGCAAAAGAAGAAATAATAAAGGAAGAAGAAAAAAAGCCATTATTGAAGAAACAGTCATTTTGAAAAAGATGAAGCAGAAAAGAAATAATAATGTGAAGAAGAAGAAGAAGAAGAAGACTTTAAGTTAAGTACCGTTAGATGTATTTAATGAGTTGATATGGGAAGGCGAACCGTGTGCCTACACTTCGCCAAATCTTAACTAATGTTGTTGGGAGTTAAAATTCGGACTTTGGATTCTTCTCGAAAACGATATACGCAGAAAATAGAGGCGTGTTTTAGCCGATACTTGGGTATTTGTTTTGGTCTGCTCTTTCATATTGATATTTGTAAGTTACCAAGATTTTGGTTTGTTTGCCCGGAAAATGTTTACTCGTTTTTAGCTTGATTCTAAATGAGCCACTCTACTTGGTTCGGTTTGTAAACAAGCAAAGGTCTGCTTGGTTTATTTCGGCTCGAATATTTTTAATTTATTTTATATATAATTGTATAGGAACAAATATATAAACAAAACACATAAATATAAGTATATAATTTTTTAAACCTTTTAAAAATTTCCTATTCCGTCAATTTTATAGTTACATTTGTTCGCTTCAAGTTTTCAGAATACTGGAAGTTTGTTTACATACTTCGTTCTCATAAAAATTTACAACTTATTATATGTATGTTTAGAAACAAGTATTTTGTTTTGAAAATATATTATTGTTTTACAACCTATCAAACTTGTTTCTTATTGAAAATTTTAAAGTGAAAAAGAAATAAACATAATGCTAAAAAAGCGTTCGATGTTAGTTCGAAAAATGCTTGATTCAACTTTGGCTCGTTTTGATTTTCGTTTGGTTCGAATTTCTGTTGTTCGGTTGTTAGCGAGCCAATTAACGAGCAAGCATTCGCTCGGTTCGGCTCGGCTCGTGAACAACCCTAGGTTACATAAACAGTTTAAAGTAAATAGTAAAAGTATGTATAGAGGTGTAAGTATAGCAAATAGCATACACACATGCATGGATCCAATGGTAACAATTGTGACATGCTGATAGGAGCGGTACAACGTAACATCTTTCCTCGTTGAAAGTTCAAGTCCCGCGGTTAAATAGAAAATGTTTGGAATTAAGTGTAGGTGTGTGTTAGCCTTCGAAAAATCTAACTATAAGTCATTTTTGTAACATTATATGTAAAGTGAGACGAAGCATAAACAATAGGCTAAATCAAATTCAATTTTTCTCGCTCTATTTCAGAGTATCCATTCACGAGAAAGAGGTTGACAGATTTATGTATATTAGTCAATTGATTAACATAATAGTCATTACGTTCTAATAATGAAGATAATTGTGTAATCAAAACTTAATTTTGCAATGAATGAAACATCAAATGTTGGAGCTCAATTGTAATGAATTATTGTTAAAAACGACGTTTTGTAATCTATTATTACTATTAAAAACGACTCGAATTAGAAAATTGGATGTGCCATTATAAAGGGTTAGGCACACCTATATAATTGGGTGACAAAATTTTATAACCAATAGCGTATCATTCTTTTAACATGTCATTTAAAAAAATGTGATAATAAAACGTTGGTATCCTTTTGGTCATACCACGGCGTTATTTAAGAGTTACATTATACAATTTTGTGTAAATAAACATTTTGTTTTGTATTACACATAACTTTAGTGTAAATAAACATTTTGTTTTGTATTACACATGGTATTTTACCAAACGTAATCAAACATACACCACTGAAAAAATTTGGTACCGATATTCATTTCATGGTTTTTGAATTCGATATGAGTTGTTCCGATAATTTTTTTCCATTATCGGCACCAAAGTTGTATTGTAACTCACAACTTAATGTTTAAAACTTTTATTTAGTAGATGTGATATTATTGTAAACGATATTTTTTACAAATACATCAACATCAAGCGTCATCTACTACATAATGATGTTTTTAACGGCTTTAATGCAACTAGAACTCTAAAAGTAATCCGTAAACAATCCATCATCCGTGAACAATCCAAAATTCCAAATTACTATTGTTTGAATCCTTAAACATGGACACTAGTTAATAAATGAAACCCATAAAACTTTCAGTTATGGTTATTTTGCATATTTTAACTTTAAAAGAATGGCTCACGTGACGTGTAAAGACTACCTTAAGAGCATATTCTAATTAGACCAACAAGCATTTGCCCAAAAAGTAGCCTAAGCCGGCCCATGTGCCATGTGCATTTTCTATTTTACTTTTAACATTTTAGGATTTTATTTTAAATTAAAAACTTGATTTTATTAAGGAATATTCTCAAAATAACTCATCAATGAAGAGAGATTTCACATTTGTCACCCTAAAATTGTTTTTTCATATTTAACCCTTTTCTAATGTATCGTCGGCGATGTGTTAGGTAGTCTCGCCGACGAGTTAGCTAGCACATAGTCAGTGATGTGTTAGACCTCTAAACACATATAGTTAAAGATGTGTTAGCTATCTAAACATAGGGTTAAAAATGTTTAGCCTTTTGTTTGTTTTTTTAATATTATATTATCATAAACTAGATTTACTTGTATTTGGCTTTCTTTCATAACATTTAATATATAAAGTTTTATATACTTGCGAATGTACCGTTGAGACATGTTTTTATTTATCTACGGACCTACATAAACTTATTCAAAACCGAGAGGTGTTAAATTAAATCCGAAATGTTTAATAAATTTTGACCCGACATGGTTTTAAAAAAAATTATGTTAACATGTAGATAAAAAACACGTCTCAACAGGAAATTCGAAATTATATAAAACTTTTATATATTAAAAGTTATGAAAGAATACCAAATATAAGTAAAACTAGTTATGATAATATAATATTAGAAATTAGAAAAAGAAAACAAAATGCTAAACACATCTTAACTCTATTTGGATAGCTAACACATCGTCGATTATGGGTATGGAGGCCTAACACATCGTTAACTATGTGTTAGCTAGCTCGTCAGCGGGACTACCTAACACATCGTCGGCGATGCGTTAGAAGATGGACAAATCTGGAAAAACAGTTTTAAGGAGACAAATTTGGAATCTCTCACCATTAAGGGGCTATTTTGGGAATTTTCCCTTTTATTAATTACACATTTTTAGGATAGTCGATAATAATTCTATCTTTGAAATTGTTGACATCAGGCCAACCTTTCATACTATTTATTTTCATTTGACACCGTTGAAAAAATAATTTAACACTGATAAGTTTTTTTTTCCCGAATTTAAAACTAATGTTTTTTAAGGTTTTAATCGAAAAGGTGATACGAGTCGACTTATGTAAACTTTTTCTTGGAACGGTATTCTAAATTAAAAAATTAGCGTGACTAGTTTTCACTAAACAAGTATTTGTTTGATTCTCATGCTTTTAGCGGTACGTTGGCAATTCATCTTAGCTAATTTAACTATTTTATATAAATAATTAAATACATAATACAATACATATTTTTTAATAAAGATAAATAAAAAAAATACGGAGACGTTTCATCGATAGTCTAAATAAGATAAAAGTAATTGCTGCTAATGACCTTTGGCTAAACGATAGAGCTTATCAATTTTAAAATGGTTTCTTTTATCCACAATAATAATACCTACATTTCTAACCCGTTTAATAACCTGTCTATGTCAAAGACTCAAAGTTGTATGATGTGGTTCTATGATTCAAAGCAATAATATAAGAAATATAGAGAGAAAGTTAAAGAAAATAGATAGAAGTATTAGAACAATTTCACTCATACTTAATAAAAGTAAAGGCAATGTCTTTTAAAGGGAAACAACTTGAATAATTCAAAACTAACTCCTAACTAAATGGAAATAAACGTTACAGGAAATATGGGCATCCCCATTATCTCCATTATTCTAGCACATGATAAACAAAAGGTAATTCAAATAACTTATAAAATAAACGTGGGAATATGCATGAACTTCATGGTTTGTTAAGGTGCTTAGTGGGTTCCTTCTTGTGCATGGGTTGCATGGGTTTAGGCACGTAACATTGTACCAAAATTAAACATCACCACACAACAACTTGTTTAAAATTGAATTAATTAAACTTAAAACTCTAAACCGATTACGAATTTGTTACAACCCGTAAAATTCATTTAAACTTCTACCGCTTGTTTAAAATCCACCAATCCATTCTAACTTTCTTACATGGTTTTACATGTGTCTAAGATTATATTTTGCATATAATCAAAATTAAAAAGGTCCATGTCACAAAATTATATAAAATTACAAAAACAAAATCTAACATATACAAACTTCCTCTGTTTATTCATGTAGAGTGTGGCAGTGTGCCACCTCCATAGGATATAGGGGTGTCCAAAATACCCGAACCCGATTAACCCGACCCGACCCGACCCGAACTCGAATAAGCTAATTCGGGTCGGGTTAATAGGGTCAAAAAGTATTAATCGGGTTATTCGGGTTAACCCGAATAACCCGAATTGTTAATAGGGTCGGGTTTGTGGGTTCATTTTTGGAAAAAAGTCGGGTTTCGGGTTAACCCAAATAACCCGATTAGCGGTGATACTTAACTTTATATACAATGATGAAAAGATAAAATAAGCAATATTAAGGCAATATTGAAAGCTTTATAAAGAAGTTAATTATTCTGATTGTTCATGAAACGTTCGATGGAAAATTTATTTATGTTGTGTTCATTTAATTAAACAAACGAACATGAACACATGTTTCACTCGTTCATCTATGTTCGTGAACATTCGTTTATGATCATTCATTTAAGTTTGTTTACGTTCATTCGTGTTCGTTTACATACTAATAGAAAAATAATAAACATTATTTGCATTTAGAAATTATATCACCCTAATACGTTTTATATTTGTTTGTTTTTGTTTATTTAAGTGTGTTCATTTATGTTCGTTTATGTATGTTTGTGTTTGTTATTGTATGTACATATATGTCATTCATGTTCGTTTATCTATGTTTAAATATTTTCGTTTATGTTTGTGAATTGTTCATTTTGATTTTAAATAAACGAACATGTTTAGTTTTTAACTAACGAATATGAACACAAATATTTGTTCGATTAAGTGTTCGTGTTCGTTAAAAGTTAAATGAACGAACACGGACATGCATTTGTTCATGTCCGTTTGGTTCGTTTACATGCCTATGTATGTAATTATAATATAATTACTTGTAAAAGAAATTTAAAAGTGAGTGAAAAAAGAATTTTGCAACTTACAAGTTACAAACACAAAAAATAGCTTATAATTATAAAGCAACATGGTTAACCCGATTAACCCGACTAACCCGACCCGACTAACCCGTAACCCGACTAACCCGAATTTTAATAGGGTCGGGTTGCGGGTTAGATATTTTTTAAGGGAAACCCAATTAACCCTAAACCCGATCGGGTTAACCCGATTAACACCCCTAACAGGATGTAGCAATCCAATATCACACGCAACAATTTTCTAGATTTTACCATTAAATAATAGTAATCTCTACTATATATAAAGAGTGAGTGAATGACCTCTTAAAAGTTAAGAGGTCCAACACATATTGCTAAGTTTACAAGTCTTAATGCATGTCTTAATTTCTTTTTAAGGGTAAAGATGTTTTTCTATAAATACTTACATCTTGTCCCCTCAATTTTTATCAACTTTTACTATATAAACAATAATTGTTTTTTTGGCCCCTCAAGTAAAACCAACTACCCCTCACGATTTTTAAAAGATCATAACTATTTCATACGTTTATATTTAAAAAAAGAAACTACACTATAAAAACGAGAATTTTGTTCTCTTTAATTTGAGTATAGTAATGCTATACTTTGTAATTTTAAAAAATTCGCATGTTACACGAATACGATTTACGACCGACAACCGGGTTCTGGCAAGGCGTTTAACATCGTCGGGTTACACCGACACTGGTTAAGCGCTTGATGTCGGGTTACATGCGTACCGACATCGGTTACGAGTCAGATGTCGCGTTACACACGTGGCGACGTTAGATTTCATGCGTTCAAGCGCGGGTTACCCAGGTACCGAATCTGGTTACGCATCCGATGATGCATTATGCGCTTATGGTCGTCAAGTTACGCTCGTACCTGTAACAACTATGTGGTCGATGTGCCTTCGTTACATGTGTATCGACATTGATTACAAGTTTGATATTGCTTTATGCGACAGATGTGGGTTTGTGTTCGTTCCAATGTTGGTTGATGCACATAGCGAGCCTGACGCGCCTACTAACGTCGGGTTGTGCGTGCCATATCAACCTATTCTGATCAGTTGGAAAATAACACCACCTAATTCTAACCTGTTTGAAAATAACACCAACTCATTTTGACACGTACATAATCACGCAATATGTGTTGCAATTTTGCATGCACATAATTTCGCATAAAGAAAGATAATTACACACCTTCTATGATAATTACACAACATATTTTCATAATTACGCATGACTATAATCACACTTATTATACGCACAACACACCTAGGTATAAAGAAAAACATTTTTTTTCTTTAAAAAAATAGTATAGCAAAAAAAAGTAGTTTGTTTTTTTAGAAAAGAAAATACTTATGTTATTTTTTTAAAATGCTTGATTTTATGATGTTGTTTTTTATATAATAATGTCGTGAAGAAAAGTTATCAATGTTTTAAAAGTTGAAGAATTATGCTTAATTTAGGTTCTCGTATAAGGATGAGAAAAATATAAATGCATATAAAGTTTAATAGTTTAAGTAAATACAAGTGTTAAAACACATTAGAAATCTTATAAATAATTTATCTTTTTGTTTAACGTTAAACATTTATTATTGTTTCTCTGTCCATATGAATGGAGAAACAATATGGGAGAGACTATATATTCTATAAACACAAGTCCAGTCCTTATAACAAGCAACTAACTTACTCAACATTTTGGTTAAGTAAAGTCTTAGAATTAATCCATCGACATGATTAAGTTATATGTGTGATATTTATGATAATAAATTGTAAAGTTGAGCCAAATTGAGTCAATGAGAAAACGTTTGGTCCTCTTGCAAGATCTAATTGCATAACATGATACGTACACGAGACGATTACGTTAACAATACTTTATTGATATACGTTGTTGTTCATACATTACATAAGTTAAGCCTATAGAGAATTCGGCATGGTAACGTTACACGGAGAATAAATATGGCATAGATATCTACGTATATTCATTAGGAAATGCTTATTTATAAGCTACCCTCATTCGTTAATCATCACTAATGAATGAGGTCTCTCATTCGTTAGACACACCTAACGAATAAGGTTTCCCATAGAGAATGACCTCCCATTCGTTAAACATCCTCAACGAATGGACATTACATTAACGAATGAGCCTTCATTTGCTAAATCCCTTAGCGAATGAGCTTAATCTATAATGAATGGACCTCATTCGCTAAACATGCCTAGCGAATGAGCCATATTACATTAAACATAAAGACTAAACTACCCTTAATTTATTCGATCAGCTGTGGATAACAAATCATACACTGACGGTCAAGCATACCATCTCAAGTTTAATTTGAAGCCTAGCTAATTCAGCTCGGAATGAAGTTCGAGTCCAGTTCGAGCTAGCCCTGGTTTGGATTATATTAGCTCGTTAACAACCTTTAACTATTGTTCGCCGCTGCATCGCGCGGGCACTCTACTAGTAATAATTAAATAGTTGCGTTATTTTCAAAATCAGTTTTATATTGAAGACTAAATTGTACATGTATTGATAATTTAATGAGACAATGGAGTAGACGTTTACAAGTAAAAAATTATGCTATTTTTGTAATTCTCAACATATTCTTGGATGCTATGCTATGTTAAATATTGTGTAGAAACACTCGAACGATTAAACCGATTGAAGATGGTCAGTTTGGTCGATTTGAGATTCCAAACATTTAATTTTGATGGTTTGCCAAATTCGACGGCAAAAACCGGTAAAACAAACCAGATTGGTTTGTCGTTTCTCAAAACCGCATTATAGCTGATCAACCAATAATTTTCGTAAAAGCCGTCTGAACCGGACCATAAACTATGACCATCTCAACTTGAAGTCCAATTAGATATATCAATTTTTATTAAGTACAAAAGTTAAGAAACACAACAGAATTAGATTTTATTACCTAAAAAAATCCATCACCCAAAACACAAAATAAAAAAGTAAAAAGTAATCAGTTTTTAACTTTTTAACTGACTTAAGGGAGGAGGAGGTCTAAGTCTCTAACACAACCACCAAACAACCTCTCATCCAACCCACACCCAATGGCTCTCAACACTCACCCCAAAACAGTAACACTATATTCATTTATTATTTATTTGTTTATTATTATTATTATCTACTCACATGTTAATCAAAGCTCGATGAACGGCTCCATCGGCCTCGAAGGTAATCCTCTATCGAGATGCTTTCCTCAACACTACTCATGGAAAGTGACGAGTCTTCGATGTCAAGCAACGCCAGGTTCAAATGTGATCTTAGATTCGACTGTGAAAACCCCTCGTCTTCCAACCCGTCCGTTTCTTCGGGAATGTCGGTTATTTGTAGTCTTGCATCTGACCCCATTGTTGTATCGAGTTCTAGTCGGGCCGATTTTGTCACCTCCACGTCACCTTGAAGTAGTTTTAGAATCTGCCCATCAACGAATGTGATTAATCTCGAGATGAAAAAGAAGTTAAAAAAACATCAATCTTATAATCATATAGCCTGAACACGACCCGTTTAACCCATTGATGAGTCGTAAACTTGTAATAAACGGGTTATATGGATCGTAAATGGGTTGGTGGGCCAACATGTTTAATTTGTTAATAAGTCAACCCACATGACCCGCCCGTTATGAGCAGAACAAGAGACTCACAGTGGTGATTTGGGGCCGAGCCCGTGGTATACGCCTGATACAAAGCATAGCAGCAAGCGCCATCCGCTCCATTTGGTCAACATCATAGTCAACGCCCAAAATCGGGTCCAACAATCGTGCAAATTTCGCACTATTCAGAATTGGCTTTGCCTACACAAAACCAATTTCTCTTTTATAACTTTTAACACAAACGACAGAAAAAAGAAATGTATTTGAGATTATTATTAATACATACCCACATAACCAAACTCTCTTCGCCCTTTGGATATTTATGGCTTATCGGTTTCCTTCCAGTAAGAAGCTCAAGAAGCACAACACCGAATGCATAAACATCTATTTTCTCGGTAACTTTTCCATGCATTAAATACTCGGGAGCTAAATAACTGCATTGATAAAATGGAGGAATATATAAATTTTGGTTATTTTAAATTTTATACAAAGTTTTAACGCGAATATTCGAAGTTGATTGAAGTTGCAAACCCGAATGTGCCAGCAACATCAGCAGAGGTTATATGCAGCCCGGTTGGTGTAGCCCATTTTGCAAGGCCGAAATCAGAGAGCTGAAGCAAACAAAACAACATGATTAACTTGAAAATAGTGATAAATATTAAAGGTGTGAATGTCTAACATGACACAAACCTCACATGAAATTTATGGGTTTGGGTCGGTTTTGAGTGGAACCACAAACATGTTTAGCTAAACACATCGTATTCGAAAACTAAAAGTAACAAGAGTAACTTATGTCAAATTCAAAAACTATACCGTCAGGTTTTGTAGTTTAATTCGCAATTGTTTCATATACATTTATATTTTTGGTTGTAAATTTATAATTTTTAGGCAATATATGCCAAATGTATGAAACATAATTTTTCAGGTTCTAGGCGAGTGCATAATAACCAAAAAACCAACCCAAATTATTATAGATCCGGTTGTCAGTACGGTTCCTAATCATATCCGAATTGGGAATTTGGGTTTTCGTATCCACAAATCTTGCATATCAGGATAAACGAACAACCGGTGTATTGGATACCCAAACCAGATAAACCGAATAAATCAGTTGAATTTAGTTCAGTTAGAGTGTTAGACACGCTTCTATTTCGGATCGGTTCAGTTTTCGGTTAGTGCAAAAAAATTCAAAACTGAATAAACCAATATCCGAACGATGAACACCCCTATCGTGTTCATGTCAACCCGCGAATAAGGGAGTCGTGTTCAAGTTCACGTGTCTAAGATTTTCAGGTTCATGTCGTGTTCAAGTTCACGTGTCTAAGATTTTCAGGTTCATGTCGTGTTCAGGTTCGAGCAGCCAACCGGCGACCACGACCAATTTCACATAATAACTTTCTAAACATAAATCCAATCACCCAATTAACGTAGCAAATATATCAAGATAAATTACCTGTGGTTCAAAATCTTCAGATAATAATATGTTTGAAGATTTAACATCCCTGTGGATCACGGGTTTATCACATTTACTATGCAAATAAACAAGTGCTTCAGCTACACCCGTAGCAACTTTATAGCGCTCACTCCATCCAAATTTGGCATCTTTTTTATTCCCTGATTTAATAAAGATAATATCAAGAATTATTATCACAAAAATGAAAAATTAACATGTGAATAACATGATAAACGAGCATACCATGCAAATTATCTTCAAGGCTTCCTCTTGAAAGAAGATCATACACTAAAAGGAGCTTGTTGTGTTCAAAACAAAAGCCGAACAGGGATATAATGTTTTCATGATGTAAAGCGGTAATTATCTCAATTTCTAACATGAATTCTTTCAGTGCGTCTTCAGAAGTTTTCAGAAATTTAACAGCAAGTTCACGCCCGTCAGAAAGACAGCCTCGGTACACCTCACTGTTGCCTCCTTTACCGATAACATTTTCTGAGATTCAATTAAACAATTGTATAAGGAAAGCATAAATTTCATATATAGTACGCCTTTTGCAATAAACTATGAAAATTCTACAAAAATACACTTCCAATTTCTTTGTAAAAAGAACAACATTTTACCCGAGTAATAGTCTAGCAGGTCAGTTTTTTTCCTTTTCATATGGACTTTTTTATGTTCAGGAAATATAAATCACAATAAAGAAAAAAAATACATTGCAAAGTGGTAATCAGCTAAAAAATTGTTATTTTTTGCCCAAAAGAAAAGTTTAATATCATAATTAACCAACAATATACTTTCTTATATTTTATAAAAAAGTCACTCAACTTAATTTTGTTATAGTAAAGTCCCTCAACATGTAAAAACTAAAACGTATGCAAAATAGTCAAGTAAATTAGTTTTAGCATATTAAAATCCTTATGTTTGTTTAAAATGCATGTACCTGTGAGCTTTCTAATATAATGACTTGTTAACTCTTAGCTTGATCAAAATTTAATAAAGTGAGCCCCAACATTTTTACAAAAAATTATACCATCTTACTTTATAACCAAGAATTTAATGTATGTGCATTTTAGACAAATTTAGGACCTTTAGTATTACAACAATCAGTTTCATGAATTTTCTGTGTTATTTTTTTTTTTGTAAAAATTAAGAAAACATAGCGGTTTTCTTTTTTTATAGTATTAACCCAAAAAAATAAAACATATTTGTGTTCATATTTAACAGAACTTTCATATTTTGTTGCTATAATTAGAAAACGAAGCATAATATCTTATTATTTATGCAAAAAGCCCTATATTTTAACTATAAATTGAATATAAACACAGTGAAAGGAACAAACCAGGATTAAAGTTCTTAGTTGCTTCTGCAAGTTCTCGAAACCTAAAGAGCCGACAACTACTGGAGTACTTCTCATGAAACCCCTCCAACTCTTTCGGTAAACCAACCGAGTCATTATTAACAGAACAACATGAATCCAATTGACACTCATCATCATTAACAACAACCATTGCTCCATTCTCACCATCTAAGCATTCATCTTTCTTCTTATCACTTGAGTCCGAGTTCGTAATCATTAACTGGTTTCTAGAAGGCAGCCTTAAAGCCCATTGGACCACTGAGATCTTACGACCCGGTGACCTATCAGATGAAAGCCTGTTTGAAGAAATAGCCCGACGAAGTAACGGCCAACCGAGTGTCAGTTCGGATGATCTTCTAGAAGATTCTAGAGTTTGTACAGGTACTAAAGCCATATTATTGTCATCATCAGTGTCTTCAAGAACACAAGCAGTGGTCGGAAGAACCGAATCCGGTGAACAAATTGAACATGTGTATTTTGGTTTTGCTGAAGATGAATCTGAATTTTTGCAAGTGATTTGATTGCATTTATCTTCTTTATCTCCATTTTTCAGTAATTTGGGATTCAAACTTAATGATTTGTGGAATACACTAAATAATGGATTTTTATGATGATGTGAACTCCCTGCAAAATACCCAATTTGAGTGTTACTCATAAAGCAAGAAATTAAAAGCAAAAGTTAACCAGAAATCAGTGTTTTCATAACCACACCGGATAGAAAACTGGTCGGACCAGATTTAAGAACCAGATGACGTCATAAATAATATAAAAACTAAAACTATATAATAATGGGGCGGTTCTACGCAGAAAAGAGTTCTTTGCGAGAACATAAATAACAATATAAATCATTGATTTTTTAATATTAAAAAAGTTTAAAATACAATAAATTGTTAAAAATGCAATCTTATTCATCTCTTTTAACATTAAAAAAAGTGCATAAACAAAATTCGTTTATTTATAGAAACTACATATGTGCTGATTATGTGTGCAGGTACATTTCATAGGCATAACTTGTTAGGTAAACACTTAAAGTTAAAAAATAAACATATAAATAAATTAGTTTATGGATTTTTAACGTATATAACACCGACATTTGTATGTAAAAATTAAAAAATAAATATGAACCATTGGATAGAAAAATTTACAGATTTAGATTCTCTCTCACTATATATATATAAAAAATATGTTTTCACGTGAATTTGCAATTTTAATAAAATATTAAGACTTAAATAAATAAAATTTGCAGCCTAGAGTAACAATAATTCATAAAATAATATTTTAACAGAAAAAAATTGGGAATCTGGTCCCCAGAAACAATAATTGTGTGTGTGTTATTATTTTTATACCTTTAGCACCGACATTTGATGGTGATGAAGCTGAGTCTCTATGAAACACCACTTTCCCATTATTAACGGCAACTACTGAACAATCCTTAGAAAGCTTTCTAGCACAGTATTTAGCTACACAACATGGTGATCTAATTGCATGATGTGTTCTTGCAGTCCCAACTATAACCTCATCTGCACCGTAAGATTTCGCCTCTCTAACAATAATCTTCCTAATCGAACTCCCACGGTATATCTTCAACTTAAGTTCCACCTGCAAATTTCGCAAAACCGTCAAATATCCAGTTCAAATTCACCCAAATTTCACTTAAATTGAATGAAATTCACCTGCTTTAGGTTACAAAACCCGTCGTAAACTGCGAGAATCGAGTCGAAGGCCTTCACTAGAGACAACAGTGATGATTTCCCATCTGAATTCACAACTTCTGACACAAAAAACAAAAACCCATTTCAACATAAACCATAGAAACCGAAAAAGGTGATCTAAAACTGAAAAGCCGAACCGAAAGGTTTTATGTTTTTGTAAAAACCGAACTTACGGACTTATGGTTCCGTTTTGGTTTTGCATGCAATAAAACTGAACCGAACCTAATTTTTAGATTTTTAATTTTTAGTTTAGATGATTTATAAGAATTTAATAAATATGTAACTCGATTTTTTTTCCAAATGTATATTAATCAATTGGTCAATAATTAACAAATTTACTTATAACCAAATTCATTTTAGTTCAAATTTTTTTCCGGCATAAAATTTTCAAGCTCAAATCATAAAACTTGGAAGAAAAAAAAAAGAAACCGAACGGTTTCAAAAATCCAATTTTTAGCCCAAAACCGACCCAAACCAACCAGTAAACACCCCTAATAGAAACCATTCAAACCAACACATTAACAAATTCAACAAATTAATAATAACAATAATGATAATAATAATAATAATAATAATAATAATAATAAATGAATTAAAGTATTAAATTACCATTATTTGTTAAAACATGAAGAGCAATGACTCGATCACCAGGATGAGCTGCTTTGACCAAAGCCCAGGTCAACAATTCTCTGCTATCGGAATCTAATTTAACTCCGACGACTACCGTACGACCTCCGGCGACATGATTCCGGTCGCTGAACTCTCCGGCGAGCTCGGATTGAGTCATGGGTACACCAATTTAACTGTCAATTGCTTTTTTTAAAGATTTGGGAGTGAATTTGGTGGGTTCATGTTTTAGGGTTAAGAAATTAAAGAGAGAAAGAAGAGAATGTGTGGTCTGTTGAAGAGGATGAAGAGAGGTGGCTTTAATTGAACAACTTGTTGGTTCTACGTACTATTATTATTTTACCTTTTTATATAAAGAATATTAGGAATTGTATAAGATTTGGGTGCTAAAGAAAATGAGAAAAATGTTTTTGTGATGATGTTCTTTAAAGCTTGCAAGTTGCAACTTTGCCAATAAATGAATTGCGTATATAAGGCTATGTGCAGTGGATGGACTATGAATTGTGGCGCCCAGTCAGTATGGAGTGGAAATTTATTTTTAGGGTGTAATGGTGTAGGGGCTACAAGTTGGGCCCACAGTGTTTTTTTTATTATTTTCTTTTTATAACTAAACTAATTAAATAAAAACCAATTTATTTAAATAATTAAATAAAAATGTATTAAAATTAAAATTAAATACAAAAAAATACATAAACTAAAAAAAATACACAAATAATAAAAATAAATTATAATAAAAAAACACACCAAAATAAAAATACACATAAAAATTTCAATAAAAAAATAATCTATTCGTCTTCATCTTCGTCTTCGTCCCCGTCGTCGTCATTGTCCTCCTCCTCGTCTTCGTCTTCGTCCTCGTACTCGTCTTCGTCCTCCTCAACGGGACGATTATCTCACACGTGTTGAACCAAATCTGCCTTCAGTTGGTTATGTATCACTTGATGTGAGCTGATGAATGTTATACGTTCGTTGGTCTTGGGTTGGTTCAGGGAACTGTTCTGGAACGCTTCCTGGTATATAGTGTTGACATATTGTTTTTCCCTCGTCTTCTAAAATCATATTATGCAATATGATACACGTATACATGGCATCGCTCATTTTTGCCAACGTCCATACACGACAAGGGTTTTTCACATAATGCCAACGTTTTTTAGAACCCCGAAACACCTCTCGATATCCTTTCTCGCGGACTCTTGTTTCTTCTTAAAATAATCTCTTTTTTCTTCGATAGGGTCTTGAAGCGTCTTGACGATGATCGAGTACTCTAGATATATCCCATCTCCCAAATAGTATCCGTGACGATAGAAGGTATCGTTGACATAAAACGGTAAGACCGGTATGCTACGGCTGATGTAATACTCTAACACGGGTGACGCGTTGAGAACGTTTATGTCGTTGTTGGACCCGACTGAGCCGAAGTAGGCTGACCAAATCCACAGGTCGTGTGAACAAATGGCTTGAAGACTAACCGTTGGCACTCCATGGTCACCACGAGTGTATTGACATCGCCATGCAGCTGGACAGTTGGCCCACTCCCAATGCATGCAATCTATACTCCCTATCATGCCTGGAAAAGAATGTTTGCTTTCGTGTACATCATATATGCGAGTCAGGTCGTTTGAAGTAGGAATCCTCAAATAACGACGAGAGTATAATTGTATTATCCCTTTACAAATAAATTATTAAACAATATTTATATTAAAAACAATAGTTAATACAAACAAATTAAATATTACCGATGAAAAAATTCTCCAACGCATCTCTCGTTGTTTTCTCGGCCATCTTTAAATACTCGTCATTGATATCGGTCGTGTTGCCGTATGCGAGGATGCGTATAGCCGAAGTACACTTTTGGATGGCGGAGAATCCTAAATATTCTCTTGCATCGGGTTTCTGTTGAAAATACTCATACTCCCGCTCCATATCTCCAACGATGCGCAAAAATAAACTCTTGGACATCCGAAAACGACGTCGAAACATAGTGTCGTTAAATGTAGGTGTGTTGTCGAAGTAGTCCTTCATCAAACGAGTGTTCACTTGCGTACGATCCCGAAGGATATATGACCGTTTACGTGGTGCCGTAGATGGAGCAGAGCCGGACACCATGTTATTGGCGTCGGCCCGAACCGCGTTCGTGACCTCTAAATGCTCTTCCGCCACTTGTCGGTGAATCTGATGAATTCTTCGACTCTCGTTTATTAATTGATCCAAAATCTCGGCAGAGTTCGTGGGAATCCGGGGAACTCACTGAGTTTGAAGAAGTATGAAAATAATAAAAATGATTGGTATTTTTATGTTTGTGTTTGTGTATGATAGGGTGAAAATGGTTAGATAAAGTTTGATATATATATTAAGTTTTTAAATTAATTTTTTTTATATATATTTAGCCGTTACCCAACGGCATTATTATTATTATTATATTATTATTTCTCCATCTCGCAGGCGATAAACTAATCCCGCCCTCACCCCATTTCGCCAAAATTTCGCCAAGGGGGCGGTGTTCCACCCTAAAATCGCTCCAAATTCACCATTTTTCTCGCCCACTACGTTTGGCCTAAAAAACAAAACTTACAGGTGCTTGTTTTAGAATAAGGCCCCTTTAGAATATTATATATCTAACTTTGGGAGAATATTATAGCAAGATCGGGACAATAGTATTTTATTGATAATAATGATAATTATTATTAATTTATTGTTGTTTTTTTAAACAGAATGATGAAGCTACCATAATATAAAACTGGAGCCCTCCCATATAGTTTTTTAAATAACGTTCTATTGTTAATGTGGACTAGGGATGAGATCGGTACCGTACACGTACTTGTAACTGTACTGTATCTGAAAGTACGAGTACAGGTATTTTAGGTACGGTATTTGCTTTGATACCACTTTTTTCTTTTTTTAAAAAAATATCCCCACTAAACTTGGTATCGATACCGACAATCAGTCATCTATAATACCCAAACTAATATGAAACAAATCAATCATAATATAAAATTCATTCATGGTGGTTGTTGTTAGTCATTGATTGGAATAAGAAGAGAAAAGTACTAGAGTTTGATTGGTTTGATTAGACTTGTTAGTACCTAATATATTGATTATCAATGGTTTTGAAAAGCCCGCTTATAGCCTTGAGAATATCCCAATAAACACACTGTTAGAGTTATGAATTTTTAAAATCCCAATAAAAACCCTACATGTCGTGCCTCCGGGCAAGTGCTCACGAGCGTTAGCCTTAAGTGAGGTTTTCCCCAGATGAAAGATGAGTGTATCTCGATGTGAGGAATTTAGTCGTTAGCCAATTTAAATGATTCATTGGTTGTTAAATAAAATCAATATGTTCTTAAGGTTGAGTTATTCTATAAAGGGCTAACAAAAATGAAAAATGTGAGAAGTCATAATTGATTGACACACGTCAAGTGGAGACCAAAATGGGAATGGCATAAAAGTAAGTACACATATTTTTTCTCTCACATGCAAGTGACATATTAATTCCCCTATCATTTTAAACATGCAAAACCTTTTCATATGATACTTTTAAAAAAATCACCATAATAACAAGTGTGTTTTATCTTAAATATGAGTATGACTTTGTTATATAAAAATAAAAATTATGTCATTGTGTCAATCTGCTTGTCACTGTGTCTTTTCGTTATTGTATTTTTCTACTCATGGTTTTGTTTTTTTTAATATTAATAACACCGTTGTGTAATCTTAATATAAATATAATGATAAAAATAACAACTAATTAATTAATACATAAAACACAATCACGAATACATATTACATAATAACCTAAAACGTAAAACATGATGGTGAATATATATTACATAATGACCTGAAATGTAAAACACAATGGAAATACATATTACACAATGACCTGAACATAATACATAATGAATAAGTGAATGCCAATGTCAATACCGAATAAAAGACAATGAACGTAATATACAATGACTAAAATACAATGATTAGTAGAAAGACGCAATGACGAACAAAAATGATGAGCTGAAAGATACAATGACGAACAAAAAGACATAATGACGTAATTTTTGTTCCAATTTCATCTTCAATATGAGTAACAATTGAAAAATCCAATGATCAGAACCTATAACATAATTCATAGAAAACCCAATTGAAAACCACAATTACCAACCAAGTCACAATGTATAAAAACCACTATTTTTTTTTATTTTTTTATGTAATAATATGATAGTCATATCAAAGATAAAAAAACACTTGTTATTATAATGATTTTTTTAATGTCGTACGAAAAGTTATGGTCATTTTTAAATGGTGGATTTTGCATGCGTCTTACATGTGGAGGAAGAAAATAAACAAATGTGAATCATTACTTTTATGTCAGGGTAAAGTTAAAATACAAAGGACAACAAAAATGAGAAGGGTGAGAAGGAATCCAGTACATTAATCTTAGATTTGAATGGATGAGATTAATTTAATAAATAAAAATTGAAGGAAAAGGGCATGAAGGTAATAACCTACCTTTGTTGACTTTCTCTCTCCACATGCAATGCACATGTCAATTCCCCCATCATTTTAAAATGCCAAAAACTTTTTCATATGACATTATTTTATTGAAAAAAATTCACCATAATAATAAGTGCTTTTTTATATTTAATACACTGGTTATAACCCGTGCACTGCACGAAACTGGGTACCAAACATTTTGATTTAAACACTGTATATTTTCTATTAAATTATAATAAGTTCTAGTGGAAAGCTTATATGAGCAGATATAGAATTCAGTGATTAAATGATTTTGATAGCAATGTCACAAACTCACAATTCATTAATTTTTAAGGGTAAAAGTCATTAAAGGATATGAAATGAAATTTACCAAGATGCACAAGAAACCTCACACTCACATAAACTGTAAATCATGCCATGAGAGAGCATATTCTTAGTTTTTTTTTAAGTTTGCTTTAGTGATAAGATGAAGGAATAATTTATAAAGAGACCGCATTAAAGTTCCTACATTAAGACCATCAAAGTATGTATCAGTTTCAGATTATACCAAATATTGTATGATGCTTAAGACTTGGTTACATTTTATGCTCTGAAAAGTAAAAGCTTATCCAACGGTCAGAATATCAAAGAAACATTCGCTATTAACCATTTCTTGGGTCAAATCTAGCATAAACAAAACATAATACATACTTGGGTGATCAATAATGAAAAAAACTTGGAATAGTTGGATGATCATCCATAAAAAACACTACATGTGTGCCCCACTATGAAAAAGAAAAGAAAAAAAAATATTATTTGGGATTCAAAATTTTCATCACATACTGCGTGACATAATTCATGTCCTCTGCCTATATATTTTACTTCTTATTAGCCTTGATTTATGAGATTTGATGTTTGCAAGCAGTCTCAACAATATACTAACTTCTTAGTACCTGAAATTCAACAAAGATATATCAATTGTTTGACAGTATCCAAATCTATGCCAAAGGAAAGCAAACTTACCTAGCAAGAAAACCAGAGCAAGCACCCAAAATATAATATCATTTGAGTAGCTCGATTATATTGCACGTAATACTGCGATCATTGAAGCTGTCTTTGTATAGCACCCTCCACCCATAAAGTTGCTTCTTGTAACAACCACCATCACTCTCAAGTCTCAAGATAACTCTTATTCCTTTCATAACAGCCCTTTTAATAGAAACAAATCATTATCAGTATTAACATAACATTTTAAATCGAGAAATAACACACCGCATTTCTTATTTGAATTAAAGACTTACTCAGCTCACAGGTTGAGTCTCGGGCAATTTGTGATCTATCATCTATCACCTTCAATTTCCTGCACCGTTCTTTGACCACTGTACACTCAGAACCTACTTTCAATCATGAGTTATTCTCCAATGATTAACACGCAAACACAGATCAATTGCAAAATCAAAGAAGTCTTACAAAAACAAAGTGTAATTAGTATGTTTAGATTGATTATTGCAAATATGTAAATATACAAAGTTGTAAACAAAAATATTGAACTAAATCTCATATCATGTAAAACCAAACCATAATGTTGTTAATTTATTATCTATATAACTTTTTATACATATGATTTAACAGTTAAAGAAGAAACTCAATAGGTAAGCAATTCTAACATTTTAAACATTAAAAGTTACAATTTATAATGTACAAAATCATATGTTAAAAGAGTTGACTAAATTGGTCAATAATTAATAACAGAAAAGTCAAACTTACAGTAACATATAAGCTTAAAAATGAACTATCAAGACCCTCTCTGTACCAAGTGATCCCCTACATTAGATTGGAATTAAATAAAGAATTTTGTTTATTAATTGTACTTAATAGAGTTAACTACACAATGGTCCCAAAATCACAACATAAACATTTATTTAGAAACCAAAATCATTATAGTAAAAAGGAAATAAACCCTTTAAAACCTTTAACCCGTTTGAGATGCGTTCCTAACTTAATAGAAATCATTGCCACATAAGATCCGACACCATAACACCCTCTTTCATCAACTTACTCAAATAACCACAATATGTCAGTAATGCCTGTATCAATAATTTTAAAGTGCCCGACAAAATTACCAAATTGCCCCTGCCCTTAAATCTGCGAAACTGACTGAGAATGGACCTTTGACTAATGCTGATATGACAGTAAGATAAACAACTGAACTAATTATAACTTCAACATGTTTGGCCGTTTTACAAATTTCTCTTTATTTACACTACATTCTTCCATTATTATTGGTTAAAATAATCTGACCAACTCTCTAGTTTCCCTCAATTGTGAGTCATTTTGCCACCTTACACATTAAATGATCTTCATTAACAACAATCTTTTGGATATTTTACAAGGCTAGTCCATTGGGTAACAATTGTAAAATCATTTTATGATCAAATGCTTAATTTACAATGACAAAGAACCTATAACTTTGTTTTCAGTCTGATCCTTTTGTTCAGTTTTAGTTAGCAAGATTATTTACAACCTAAGAAATTTATATTTCTACATTAGTGTCTGATTCAATTTCACATCAAAATCAGAACAAAAATGATTTTACAATTATAAATACATAATATTAATTTTCGTGTTTTAAAAGGGACCTCAATCATGTACACTTAAATAGTCCAAAATTGAAAATGTTGAGATGAATAAAACAAACCTTGCTGAGTACTTACAAAAGTGAATTGGATCATCTTCATGCCATAGAGAATAAAATTAACAAATTATTACCAATATTGAATGAAATCCTTTTGAATATTGACTCTAACAGGACATTCATATTGAATTACTTCAGTTGTTTTTTTTTTAATGATTCATATGTTAGGTATTACGTGTACGCGGCTGACCCGAAAGGAGTCGGATAGGGTGACAGAAATCAATACAATACAACGGTATTTCTAATTGATTTCTAAAACGAACAATAATACGTAAACGCAGCGGATAAACGAGAAGTAAAACTGAACCAATAAATAACCCAAACAGAAAACTGAAACGAAAGCAATAAAGATGAACACGGGATTTACGTGGTTCGGTCACGGTGTGTAACCTACGTCCACGGGCAACGAACAGGGTCTCTTCTTTTATTGAGGTGTTAAAGAAATTACAAGATACAACATTGTTTATATAGGGAGGCTAACTAGGGTTTATTTCTTCCTCCATAAGTTACAAGAAATAATATAAAACGGGCCACTAAAGTTGAGTGGGTGGCCAGCCCATTCAACCCTTCTAGTCTTCAACTGCCCAACCCAAGACGGGCCGGGGCTACACCCGTATTAAACCCAACAATCTCCCACTTGGAGCCTCGGAACGTCTTCACTTGCTCCACCTGTAAACACACCAGTACCTGTAATCTTTTGTCTTCAATATAAACCATGTCTTCTACCTGTTCGTCGCCACCTCCTCAACACTATTCCTGGAGACCAACTGAAGCTACACATAGCTTCAGTTTGTCCAAGGTCACAACCTTGGTAAACATATCCGCCGGATTCCTGTCTCCCCTAATGTTGTCCAACCGAATAGTCCCATCACTGACTAAACCCCGAATGTAATGATAACGCATATGAATGTGCTTTGTTTTACCATGATACACAGGATTCTTGGCTAATTTCACAGCACTTTCATTATCGCAGTACAATGGATAATCTGTTTGTTCCCTGCCTAACTCCTCTAAGAAAGTCCTCAACCAAACAAGCTCTTTACTCGCTTCAGCAGCTGCCATATACTCAGCTTCTGTGGTTGAGAGTGCCACACTCTTTTGCAGTCTAGACTTCCAACAGATTGCAGTATCCCCCATAGTGAACACATATCCCGTAGTACTCTTATAAGTCTCCTTACATCCGCCCAAGTCAGCATCTGAAAACCCTTTAAGAATTGCATTCTTGCCTTTAAAGCATAACGCCATCTTTGAAGTTCCCTTTAGGTACCTAAGCAGCCACTTCACTGCTTCCCAATGTGCTTTCCCTGGATTTGACATGAACCTGCTAATAACTCCCACTGCGTGAGCGATATCAGGTCTCGTGCATACCATTGCATACATAAGACTACCCACTGCAGATGCATAAGGAATCTTTGCCATATCTGCCTTTTCTCCATCAGTACTAGGAGACTGATCCTTAGAAAGTTTAATATGACTACCCATAGGTGTACTTCGTGTAGCGGTTTTCTCATCGCTCATGTTAAACTTCTCTAAAATCTTCCATATGTATTTCTCCTGAGATAAAGTTAGAGAACTGTCCTTCTTGTTTCTGGTGATGCTCATGCCAAGAATTTGCTTGGCTGGACCTAAATCTTTCATTTCAAATTCTTCAGACATCTGTCGCTTCAACTTATTAATCTCTGACATGTCTGAACCGGCAATCAACATATCATCTACATACAACAGTAGAATGATATAAGAACTGGCGAATTTCTTGAGATAACAACAGTGGTCCATCTCACATCTTTTGTATCCATTCCTGCCCATAAAATCATCAAACTTGATATACCACTGCCTGGGCGCCTGCTTCAACCCATAAAGACTCTTCTTTAACTTGCACACCATGCTTTCTTTACCAACTGTTTGAAACCCCTCTGGCTGTGCCATGTAGATATCCTCCTCAAGGTCACCATGCAGAAAAACTGTCTTCACATCCAACTGCTCCAGATGTAAGTTTTCTGCAGCCACAATACTAAGCACCAGTCTGATTGTAGTCATTTTTACCACAGGGGAAAATATCTCATTATAATCAACCCCATGCTTTTGTTGGAACCCTTTCACTACCAATCGTGCTTTGTATCTCTTTGTATCATCACTTTCATCCTTGATCCTGAATACCCATCGGTTCTGAAGAGCTTTCTTCCCGGCCGGAAGCTTTGTAAGAACCCAAGTCTCGTTCTTGTTAAGTGAATCCATCTCTTCTCTCATCGCTTTCTCCCACTGAGACGAGTCTTTCAAGCTCATTACTTCAGAGTAACATTGTGGTTCACCATTCTCTGTCAGTAGAAGGTAATTAACAGAAGGAGAATATCTCTTAGGAGGTCTAATGGTCCTGGAAGACCTCCTAACCTCTAGCTGAGGTGTAACCATTTCTTGTTCTAGTGGAGACTGTTCAGTATTAGGCTCTGAACTCTCACTGTCAGAGAAATCCTCAAATTCATCTGCATTTTCTTCCAAAACCTCTTCTGATGTTTCTGAGCTCTGACTATCAACCTTCTCACTTGAATCTTCAAACTCTACATGTTCTTTATCAACTTCTTGTGTGAATGACTTTCTATCTTTGTAAAGTCTTGCTTCATTAAAAACCGGGTCACGAGCCCGACATACCTTTCTGGCCTCTGGATCCCAAAGCCTATAGCCCATCTTTGCGTCTCCATAGCCTATAAAAGTACACTTCTTCGCCTTAGGGTCAAGCTTGTCCCTCTCAGTATCTTTTATCCCAATGTAAGCATCACAACCGAACACTTTAAGATGTTTGAATTTAACCTCTTTTCCACTCCATACTTCCTCTGGAAGTCTGAATCCAAGAGGAACTGACGGTCCTCTATTTATAAGATATGCAGCAGTGTTGACTGCATCTGCCCAGAAGGTCTTTGGAAGCCCTGCATTTAACCTCATTGCCCTAGCTCTTTCATTCAGTGTCCTATTAATTCTTTCGGCTACTCCATTCTGCTGTGGCGTACCGGGAACGGTATTAATCATCTTTATACCCCTCTCAGCACAGTAATTAACGAATTCCTTGCTGATGTACTCCCCACCATTGTCAGACTTTAAACACTTCACTTTCAGATTCGTTTCCATCTCCACGGCTGCCCTCCATTTCTTAAAAATCTCAAATACCTCGAACTTGTTTTTGAGAAAATAGACCCATAGCTTCCGTGTAGCGTCATCAATGAAAGTAACGTAGTAGTTGGAGCCTCCTAATGATGATACTGGTGTTGGTCCATACACATCAGTATGAATGAGCTCAAGTTTCTTTGCTTTAAGTGTTTTTCCTGATTTTATGAAGGTGACCCGTTTCTTCTTGCCAAGCACACAAGGTTCACAGAACCCTGTATCAAGTTCCACCTTTTTCAAATCAGGAAATTTTCCTTTCTCTGCCAGTATCTTCAAACCTTTCTCACTCATGTGGCCGAGTCGTTGATGCCACAAACATGATGGACTCGATCCACTAGCCACTGAATTCACCTCTCCCGCTGAGATTTCTGCCATGTACAACGTGCCCTTTTTCTTCCCGCGAGCAATTACCAAGTTACCTTTTATGACCTTCCATTGCCCTCCTCTGAAAGTAACACTATAACCTTCAACATCAAGCTGCCCAATAGAAATCAGCATCTTCCTTAACCCAGGAATTATTCTGACATCTTTCAGAGTCCATGTAGTTCCTAAAGAAGTCTTCAAGTCGATATCCCCCATCCCGGTAATATCTAGAGCCTCATTATTCGCCAAACGGACTTTACCAAAGTTTCCTGTTCTAACATTCATTAGGCTCTTTGTGCTAAACGTGGCATGGAAAGACGCACCAGAGTCCATGATCCAAGACTCAACTGTGTTCTCAACACAACAGACTAGGGCTTCATCATCTGAAACTTCATTTGTAGCAGCATTTACTTCCGAAGTAGATTTTACTTCCTTTTTCTGTTGAGGTGCTGGAGGGTTGGTACATTGACTTCTGAAATGCCCATTCTCCTGGCAATTCCAGCAGGTAATATCTTTTCTTGGTCTAGACTTGCTTCTTTTTTTAGATTTTGATCTACCCCTGTTGCCTCCTTTGTTCTTGCTTCTCCCTCTACCTTCAGCACTTAGCAAAGTGCTTGATGATTCTCCATTATTCCTCCTTCTAGAATCTTCATTCAAAATCAGGTCACGAACTTTGTTGAAAGTCAAGGCATCCGAACCAACTGAACTGGTGACTGCAGTGATAGTTCCTGACCAGCTGTCAGGTAATGAAGACAAAAGTAGGCAAGCTTGCAATTCATCATCAATCTTGAACTTCACCGATGATAAACGTCTCAGGTGAGAATTGAAGGTGTATATGTGTTCGGTAACAGAACCTCCCTCTTTCATGCGTGTGTTTACCAACTCCCGGATTAGGAACACCTTATTTGCAGATGATGGCTTCTCATACATGTTTGACAACGCCTCCATGATTCCACGTGCTGTGGTTTCGTCTAAGATGTTGTACGCCACGTTCATAGACAAGGCAAGCCTAATTGTTGACTTCGCCTTCTTGTCAATAGCTTTCCACTCATCTGTAATCTTTTCTGGCGGTTCCTCCAAAGCCACATCTAGATCTTTCTGTATTAGCAAATCCGTGATTTGCATCTTCCACCATCCAAAGTTTTGTCCATCGAACTTCTCGATTTTCGTTTTACCTTCATCAGCCATAATACCGGAGATCAAAGAGTGAGAGCCAACACTGGCTCTGATACCACTTGTTAGGTATTACGTGTACGCGGCTGACCCGAAAGGAGTCGGATAGGGTGACAGAAATCAATACAATACAACGGTATTTCTAATTGATTTCTAAAACGAACAATAATACGTAAACGCAGCGGATAAACGAGAAGTAAAACTGAACCAATAAATAACCCAAACAGAAAACTGAAACGAAAGCAATAAAGATGAACACGGGATTTACGTGGTTCGGTCACGGTGTGTAACCTACGTCCACGGGCAACGAACAGGGTCTCTTCTTTTATTGAGGTGTTAAAGAAATTACAAGATACAACATTGTTTATATAGGGAGGCTAACTAGGGTTTATTTCTTCCTCCATAAGTTACAAGAAATAATATAAAACGGGCCACTAAAGTTGAGTGGGTGGCCAGCCCATTCAACCCTTCTAGTCTTCAACTGCCCAACCCAAGACGGGCCGGGGCTACACCCGTATTAAACCCAACATCATAAACATTGGGAAAGATTAGTGCTATAGCTCACCTTGGTCAAAGCTTGGAATTGAAGATTATTTGTTGAACATCGGTTTCCACTAAAGCAATGCAACTTTGATCCACTCTCTAAATTCAGTTCAATTTTCACTGTTTTCGTTAATTAGACAATTAGGTTGTGTGCGTTTGATTAACTTTAGTTTTAACAGGCAATCAACCAAATTGTGAAATTAATCAAATTAGTTCCTTATCAGAGGCCATAGGGTTCAATCTGAATTGAAAATAAATAGCGGAAGAAGGAATGCCGCCGGAGTAAGGTCGGAAAATCACTGAAAGTCGTTGAACGACGATGGTAAAATGGAATGACCGGACATCATATTAGGGCTTAGGAAAGGAATAAAAGAAATTTGCTTGTTTGAAAACCGGTTGGAGGGAGGGAACAGGTTAGGAGAATTGTAGAGTACGGAAGCCACGTGTCAGAATGAAACACAACAGTGAAAATAACAAGGAAGGCTGTGTATAGATGACAGTTGTTTTATAGTATCATATTGTTATATAAAAAAAAATAATAATGGGTTTTTTTAATTGTGTTTTTTTGTTGTTCATTGTGTCTTTTAGTTGAGTTTTCATATGCATTGTATTATAGAGTTTGATCATTATATTTTTCAATTGGTACTCATATTAAAGACAAAAATTAAAACAAAGATTACGTCATTGTGTCGTTTTGTTCGTCATTAACTTTTAGTCATTGCGTAATATGCTCAATGTCTTTTATTCGGATTGACATATGACAAATTCATTTAATTTAAGAAAAATAGTATTGCGTTCGTTGTATATTACGTTCAAGTCATTGTGTAATATGTTGTTTCTATTGTGTTTTACGTTTCAAGTCATTGTGTTTTGTATATTCACCATTGTGTCTTACATTTTAGGTCATTGTGTTATACGTATTCACCATTGTGTCTTACGTTTTAGGTCATTGTGTTATACGTATTCACCATTGTGTTTTACGTTTCAAGTTATTGTGTAACATGTATTAATCATTGTGTTTTATGTATTAGATAATTTGTTGTTATTTTATCATTACTTTTTACATATTATTATTACACAACGGTGTTATTAGTATTAAAAAAAACATAATGATGAGTTGAAAGACACAATGACGAAAAAAGACACAATGATAAGCGAAAAGACACAATGGTGTGCGAAAAGACACAATGACGAAAAAAGACACAATGATAAGTGAAAAGACACAATGGTTTGTGAAAAGACACAATGACGAAAAAAGACACAATGATAAGCGAAAAGACACAATGGTGTGCGAAAAGACACAATGACGTGATTTTTGTTTTAAATTTTATATAATAAAAATCATACTCATATTAAAGATAAAAAACGCTTGTTATTATTATGATTTTTTTTTAAAAAAATATCATACGAAAAAGTTATAAACATTCTAAAATGATGAGGGTATTAACATGTGTCTTGCATGTGAAGAGAGAAAATGTGCACAATTACCTCTATACCCTTTTTCTTATAGTGTCACTTGACACATGCCAATTATTTATGACTTCTCACATTTCTAATTTTTGTTACATTTTATAGAATAACTTGACCCTTTATGTCATTTTCATTAATATTTTTTTTTTCTTTTAAATCAATCTTTAACCTTTAAATTTAAAATCAATGGTTAAAATTACTTTTTACCTTTCTCACTTTTGTGATAGTTTATATTTTATCTTTATCATATGTTCTTAATCTACATATTTATGTTTTTTCAGTTATTTACTTGGTGGATTTGTTCAACTGATCTTACGGCCATCATAATCCTACTAAATAATTAAATAATGATACTGATATTATGAAACTTTAGCATAGCATGACATGAATGACCAATGGCAGATGTGACTAAGCGTTTTGTCATTTAATGATTAGGTCATCATATTATTTTCATAAATTTGGCGATTATATTTAATTTGTATTTATAAAGAACAGTATCTTCTTATTACTTGCACACTTGCTTTAATTTGTCGGTGTTTTGTATCGTCGAATTCTCATTGAGTGGTGATGAATTATTTAGTTTATTTTTGAGAAGAAATTGTGGTCGACTCAAATTCTTATATTTATATGGTTATAGACGAACACACACAACCACTATGTTGAAATGTTGCTTCTTTTACATGAAAGAGAATTGGCATTTAAGCAACATTTGATAGTTATTCAGTTACCTCAACAATACCTATATCATAGTAACTTAGTTTTACCATCTTGTTGCAACTAACAGTCATGTTGTTGTTGATAGGTTGTCACTAAGAATTAGTTGCCACTTTTTAATAGTAACTTGCTACCGAGATTACCATGTTGCCACTAATTGATATAGTCGTCACTTTTCATTTACCATTGATGATCACTAATAGATATAGTTGTTGCATTTACTATTGAGAATAAGTAGTAGCTTACTACTAATATTTAATTTCCATTGACATCGAATCTGGAACATTTAGATCAATAAGAGACCAACTGCTCGAGCCTGAGTTTTGGTATAGTATATGTGTCCACGGGTCACAGACATGGGAAATTCCATATTTTCAAGTCATTTAAATATAATTTACATCCTCAAAGCGTGCACATGACTAAAAGTATTTAAGAGCTCTAATAAATTACTTCAATATTTGTACACCCACTTGTATGACATACCACACAAATTTAAATCGTTCAAGTGACGTATCAACTATCAAATTAGGAATGATAATGAGTCGGGTATGGGTCGGGTTTAAGTATTCCCAAACTCATACCCGATTATCATATCCTGTCCCAGACCCGCTCTAAACTTGCCGGGCTTCCTATAGTGCTTTGACAAAAAAAACCATCGGGTATACTCGGCCAAAATCCGTCGAGTTTCAGAGTTTCTATCGGGTTTGTACAAATATAACCATTTCTTTGAATATAAACAATATGTACAAAAGAATAAAAACAAAAAAGCTAAAAACCAAAATGATTATATTATTTTATCACGCATCGTTCATGGATTCAACACTGAGATTTTTTAGTTTCAAAATCTCACAACATTTTATTTTAGTTTCCTTTCTCACAACTCACAAGTCACGATCATTTGTGATAATATTATGGGGGTGTTTGGGATTGCTTATTTTCACCAACTTATAATTTATAAACTTTTTGAGAAGTAATAAGGTGTTTAGGATTGCTTATATTGTGAGAGGAAAAGTTCCATAAGTTACATTTTTGTAACTTATTAACTTAATGAAAAGTTATAAGGAATCCCAAAAACCCCTATGTGCTCCAACTGATAGACCATGAACGATTGTATGTTAAACCACGAACAGTTACATATATAAAAAAGTTATGTTGGTATATAATCGGGTAAACGGGAAAATGTTATCGGATAATCGTGTATTTTAAAAATCCCAAACCTGTGAAAAAAAATATTAAAACGAATCCCGTACCCTAATGAGACAGGTTTTACTCGTCCCAATTATATCGGGTTTCGAATTTTCCTATCTACTTTTATATTATGTCAGATATTTTGCACTTAGAAGCTGCTACAGTGAAATAATAATACATGGTTGTGATTCTAGAATTCATATGCATACGAAAAGACAAAAGGAAAATAAATAATAAAAAATATTCATGTATTAGACCATTCCTTATAATTTTGTGATTTTCCTTTCGTCGTATAGTCAGAATAGAGATCGATGTTGAGAGGAGCGTTGACTCTTTGGCACGACAAAATGCATTAGAGATTATCACTCTTGGAATTTTACTACCAAATTATTACCTTACATAAATATATTATAGATACAATATTCGGTACAAGCTTAATTTTTAGAGATGTGAATTTCTTACACGATACGTATAAAAAGACATAAATCTAACACGAAATTCAAACTTTTGATTAAATTTTAAAGTATTCATGTTGTAATTGACTAATTGCAAACACATTTAGTGTAATGAGCCTTGTTCATGTCAATCCAACAAGTTTATGGGGCATACTTTTTAACCAATTAATTTATTTTTTGGGCCTTGTGTGTTTCTTTTTTGTTATTTAACTATGAAGGGTTAAAAATAGTATGCTATAGTTTAAACACAAATGCTTCAAAAGAACAAAATAACATGAAACCTGCGAATTTAAAAGGTATTAGTTAACACGAGGAAAAAAATAAGTACTTTTTTCTGGGTTAAACAAGTTTTGTTTGTGTCAATCTCGCAGAGTAATATGTCATGTTCATATGTCTGACACGATTTTTAAGTTCGTATCATGTTCAAATTCACGTAAAATATTCAGGTTCGTGTCAGCTACGATCCATTATTATGAATACGCTATGTTTAACTGAAGTAGTAATTTTATGATTGTGATTGTTACTAATATCTTTTTTTCCTTTTTCTCAAAACACAAATTTCTTTTACCTTCTAAGTTCTAACCTTGAACCTACTAAACCACCAACCTCAGTAATATCTGTTTCAACACAATTTTTTTTTCTTTTCTTGTTACTTCATTTATGTATTGTGGGGGTGTTGAAAACAGTTATCTAGGATTAAATGCTCAACCTACATACCTGATTTATTTCCGACCAAAGGTTGTGGTTACCAGTATATCATGGGGTCACATGGAAATAGTTTTCTGGAATTAAAAGATATTATCGCCGACACACACGTGCCTATCACCATCATGGTCCCATAACATTTACTTTATATCACATGCATGTTCTATTCCTTATTTTATCATGTCGTCCATTGATCCTACGTTAGATCTTTTCTGTGATTCAATAACAGATTTTCATATGTTCACTTCCACCGACAGTTTGAAGTAGGGAGCTGAACTCAAACAACTCTTAATTTTGTTCGAATTTGGTTTCTTAATTTACAGTTGATTTAAAAAATTACTGTTTTTTTTGTTGAGTGGCGAAATTTTATTACGAAACAACGGAAAACGAGCAAGTGACTAGATGACCCGAACACCCCTAATAGTCTAATACATTGTGTAGCTACGGACCCATTTTTATTGAAGCCGACCCGACACCATAAAAACAAAAGAATAATAAATAATGTCAAACCTGTATCATTGTTTCTAACTTGATTTTATTTGATGTTGATGTAACCCAAAGAGGCGCAATGTTTTTATTGTCTCCACTATTATACTCGTGGGGACGTTTATTCTGTTAAACACTTTGTTGTTTCTCTCCTTCCTAATACTTCAAGTAGTGATATAATAAACGGCTTGGATAAGTTAACGCTCAATAAACACTTCTATTTGAGAACTTGTGATATTTCAGGACAACACGATCATAGAAAGTGTAGAATGGCCATAGTCGAATGAACTTATAGTGTAAGAATAAATATATATATTTATGTATGGCCATCATGATAATTTATATTATAATACATCATAGTTAATTAATTATACCTTATATTAGCTAGGTAATTGTTAATATTACCCATTTTGCTAATCAAGGGTTTTCCCTTGAGTGTATGTTAATATATGGAGAGACTAATTAACATCATACAACATAACCCTAAACCTGACATAAAATTTCGTCCACCTCTCTCCCTTTATATTATTCGGTTTTCTCAAGAACCCTAATCCTCATCACTAATATACATCCTAAAAGGGAACTCGACAAAGCTGACTATCATGTCGCCTGGATCTTTCTCATCAGCCGTGGCTTCTCTCTCTGCTGTGACATGTATGTTTTAGTTGTAGGTTTATCATAATATTCATGTTTTCTATTACATACATGAAGAACTGATCAACACTTAAGAGCTGAGGTGTAAGGCCTCAAGACCGGGTATCTTACACCGATTGGATTTACTCATAAAACATAGTTCTTAAACCAGAGATTCCATTCATAGTGCAGCATAAACATTCAACATTTAAAATATTCACAAAGTAAACTCGTCTTTAACCACATAAACCCCAAATGCCAGTCACTAGACCAGATAGCCCACCGACGCCCTCCATCCTAGCATATAGATTACCAACAATTAGCCTGATATACATACGAAAATTGGGCTATGCAAAGTGAGTTTTAAGTTTAAATCATACGACTACGTACCCCCGTAATAAAGTATGACGTTTTGTAAGCTCTACTATTCATAATTATTCACAATTACTTTAAGGCTCTTACATAACTACTCATAACACAATATAGTTATGACAATTATCATCCCGTGTACGAAACATGGATCACAATTCATTTTAAGGATGATATCGGTACCGTATCCATCTATCGAAAGTGCTTGTACAAAAAATTAGTAAAACTGACTAATTGAGTACCGATGTACGAAAGTTTATGGTACGGGTCGGTACAATACTCGATTTAGTATCACTTTGTTCTTTTTTCCCAAAATCTCCATTGAACTTGGTATCGGTGCCGGTACGCGTAACAAATAAGCTGAATCGGTCTAGGTATCTGTATGGCTACATGTACGCGACATGTACCAAATTAACTAAATTGGTACAAGTGTTGGTACGATACTGATATTCAATAAAAATAAACTATAATACCAAAGCCGTAATACCATAACAAAACATATACTAAAACCAATAGTAAATCCAATAAACCACGATATCAAACGGGAACCGAGTACTGAAATATACACGTATTTGTATCCGTACATACAAAATAACGAGTTCCTAAAATTTTGGAAATGATACCGATACCGAATACGAGTATTTTGGGAAAAAAATCTCGTACTTAATTCACTCGCATATATTGTCAACACTTCTTTAAATCTTAATTTCTTGATCGCTATAAATTCAAAACGGTTTAGGGATGACTAAGAATAGTTAAATGATTAGGTATTTTTTTGGAACAATAAATTTCATTAAACAACTAGTAAGACACTAGGAAACAAACAACAACTAACAAATTATAAAAGTTACATCAATCCTTCTATAACAAACTATGTAAAAAAGTATGATTTTTAATTAAAAAAAAACTCAAAAATTTTATATCTTCAGATATAATAACCATCTTGTTTTGAAAGACAACATCGTTTCTTATCTTTCAACTACACCACCATACAATAAGGATTGTCGAAAACCTTGTTTTTCTCAACTCCCAAATTGTACGTATGATTCGGTAAGAGATAAGATTGACTAATTTCTAAGCCGCTTATCAGCCTTATTACATCAAAGGCGGCATAAACCGATAAACATGCAAAAAAATTATAATATGCTAAAAACAACAAAAGCTATCTTTTTCTTTTTCTACCAGATTTAAAATAAAATTAAAACTAAATAGATATTAGATGACCTGTAGAATTACTCCAAATATAAAAATAAATGTTAAATGCATGTGCCCATTTTCACGTGTTAAACACAAATATTAGAAAAACAATGATCGATGTTACAGTTTGTATAACATGAATAAGATTATAATGATACAAACGTTTGAACTTAAAAATAATCGTATGAAGTGTAGAGTTAGATTTAATGCCACTCGTTTTATATTAATTAAATAAATGTACTTTTAGGGCCAACCTTTATAAAAAGAACTAAAAAGGACGAGTGGACGACTAACAAGTAGCAACACGTCTTAACATACAAAGAGGAAAAAACAAACAACGTTTAATACAAACAACAACATTATAACCGAAAATTATTAAAGTTGAACTTGCACATTTTTTCCTAAACTAAGCTCACCTTTTTGTTTCTATTCTAGACGTAAAGAAACAAAGTAGCTTTTACGCCATTCACTACTTTTTACATCACCACGGGTTTGTTGTTAAAATTGACATAATTTCGTGTTCTTCAAATCAACCAACTTGGGACGACCGATATTGCTCAAGAAGCCAAACACTCCTTGATGTTCTTATATCGGTTTAGTCGTTTAGATACTTGAGCATTTCTTTCACCGAGTCAACATTAACTGGACCTACTCATAAACTTATTTAGGTTTGACTAAAGTAAAACCACCCTATTTTCTATTTTACAAAGGTCAAATTTCAATACAGGTATAACTTTATAAGATGCCCCTCGATCATATTAAATTTAATCCCTAAAACATTATCCAGTTTAGAAGCTACAATCATTTCATTTCATATAGTCTACATATGTCCTGTATTTAGCATAAGCTTTTCAAAGTTGGTTTTAAATGTGACTATGATTGGAAACCAACAAAGATGATGCATGGGTTGGTATGTTTGGTTAATGTTAAAATCAAACCCCATAATAATTAAATATCTTAGTCTTAAAATTTGTATAGTCGGTTGGCTTCACTTAAAAACAGTTAGTTTATTTCTGTTATTGCTAAAGAGATTCTATTAATTCAATTAATTATATAAAGCTCATTTTCAATCAACATCTTCTGGACTTCAATAAAATTTTGAGTCGAATAAAAAACTAGAGATAAGTGTCATTTGCGCCTATGTGGTATCGCCAAAATACAGTTTGCGACCCCCTTTTCAAATTTCACTCACCTGAGCCCCCGACGTTGTAACTGTCGTGCATTGAATCAGGTTGTTACAATGTTCCTAATGTTAAACTTGTTTGTTTATATTTGTTTGACACAATAGTATATATGTAAATTTGTAATTGATAACATGTATTTAATATGTTACTATTATTTGTAATCATTCAATATGGTTGCTTAAGAAGAAAGATCCTCAAAATGATGATTGGGTGGTTATTAAAAATGGTGTTTGGAAAGCCAAAACGACACTTCACCCCAAATTGTTGTTAATCTTTCCCATTTCCCTCAACTTGTAGAAAACGAAATTAAACTAAAATTTACATTTTGATAATTTTAAGATTACGCAACGCAAATATTTCAATTTGTTTGACTTATTATTATCTTTTTGTAACCAATGAGAGGTCTTTCTTTAAATATAAATACTTGTGGCAATATGCTAGAAGAAACACCAATTCAGTACATATCAATCAAATGGGAACCTTGGTATATTAAATAAGCAAGGGTGTTGACTGTTGACGACTTAACGCGTTGGTTTGGGTCGGTTTTGGGCTGAAACCCAACTAATAACCGAACTTCGCTTATTGGATATATGGATTTATGAATTGTTCGATTTCAGTTTCTAGCTTTGGTCTGAGCTTGAAAATTTTAGGCTGGAAAAAAGTTTGTCGAAAATAATGAATTTAGGTATTAAAATTTTAATGATTATTAACTAATTGCTTGTTATGCATTTGTTCAAAAATATTTTAGTTAAATACTTCCTTCGTCCCATTTTAAGTGTCCTAATTTGATTTTTCAAGTCTTTCTTGTTTAACTTTAACCGACAATATTTTTGTTTGTGTTATATAATACTTAATGTAAAATATATGAATGGATTGAGTTTTAAATGTAGTTTACATTGATATAATTTTCATCAAATATTATATAACACAAACAAAAATATTGTTGGTCAAAGTTAAGCAAGAAAGACTTGAAAAATCAAATTATGACACTTAAAATGGGACGGAGGGAGTATTTATTAAATTCTTATAAATTACTTCAAATAAAAATCTTGAAATTCGGTTTAGTTTTTATAACATGCAAAACTAAAACTGAACTGGAAGTTCGGTTGTTATAAAAATATATAAGAAAACTTGATTTTTGTTTTGGTTTGGTTTTTCAGTTTGCACTTTCAGGTTCAATTGTCTTTTTTTTCGGTTTTGCACACCTCAATAAATAAAGTATGAGTGACCTAATTGGAACAGTGACGAAACTTATCATCTTCTCTAAGTTTGCTCACCTCTAATGAGTACACCCCTTGTAATAAGCTAAGTTTAAAGCAAGTATGCATTATTTTATAAAATGGTTGCTAGATTTGAATGTAGATAACAAGACTTCTGATATTATTAATTAAACACTTAGGAAGCATGGCTCCTGCCTCTCTGCGCCACTCTATGGTCAAATGACGTATACGAAAGACACTAATTGCATCTATTTTCTTATTTTATAAATAGTTAATACATTATGTGTATAAAGTATGCTATATTAACTAGAGGTGCATAAACCGGTTTTTGAACCCATATTTTTTTGGCTTTGGTCAAAGATTCTAAATGGTTCTAAGTTTAAAATTGTTTAAATGGAAAAGGATCGTTGTAGTTTAAAATTGTATTTTAACTCATTCAATTTAGTTTAGGTGGTTTCAACGGGGTAGTTCTCACTTCTCAAACCAACGGTTCGGTTTGAAACCGAAACCGTTTTCACCAAACCGCTTTCATTATTGGTTTTGATTCAGATTAAAACCAGTTCAGATTAAGAGGTTCATATGCTCACCTCTAAATTATTGACAAACAGAAAATTCAAATAATGAAAACCAAGTACAAGCGCACAAGGCCAAAGCCCCAAATCATGATGTTATTCATGTTGTGTTGGATTGTGATTGGCAACTTGCCTTAAATTAATAAATCCAAACATGACCGATGTGACATCAATCTTAACTCGAATACAATTATAATTATTATCATGTAATATAAACATGACTAATGCAATCTATTTATCCAAACGAGTCATATAAGATGTAAATGAGCTAACAAGTAGTAAATAAGAAACATGTAGCAGGTTGAACTTATAAATATATATACCTTTTATTAACAAACTAACATGTTTAGTTAAATAAACTAAACAAAATCCTTTTAATTAAACAAAAACATGTGTACACAAACATGACCATGTTATTAAACAAGGATTAGACAGGTTAATCAGAACATGATATTGTGTCAAAAATAAGAAGTTGACAACCTAAAAGATAATTATTTTCATATAATATTATGACTTGTTACCCGCAACAACCGAAGACTATAACTCACGTCATCGAACATAGAACGTTAGAAGTGAGACAATTAGACAAGTTATGATACAAAACCCAAATATTCTATAGACAACAACTAATTAACCTTAAAATTTACTTCACTAAATTGACAAACAACATAGATCAATACCGTTTAAGTATACATCTCGTACGAATAATGCACCATGTTTTAAACAACATTTTACGTCTTCTCCACCCATCAAATTACTTCTTGAGTCTTGACCACCTTCTTAAAACCCGGCCTCTCCTGGACCAACACTCAAATACTTGGTTAACCTCGATCTACAACTTATATATTCATTCTCCAACCCCAAAAAGGGCGAACCGAGCCAATATAGGAAACGACATAACATCAGTTAATGTGAAATCATTCCTGGCTAAGTACAAACTTTCTGCAAGTCGTGTTCCACTTTATCAATCAGCTTTACAAGATGTTGTACACTTGTACATTCCTTTATAGGACTTGTGGGTCGTGTATCGGTGTCATAAGCTTCTTTTCTTTACATTTTTAGAAAAAAACCATAACAATGGAATAACTAATGAAAGTTAAGTTTGTGTTTCTGAGTCTCATTTAACGAGGGGAGGGGAGGGGAAACAGAGGAACATATAAAAAAAATCATGTTTTAGAGATTTTTTAAGAAAGGGAGGGAAGGGGAAAAGAGGGAAAATGCTAGAAAATTTGTGCATGTTATTATGGGGTATTAGTTTTTAATACTCTCAAGTTTCATCCGTTGGATGATAACACTCTCAACTTTCATTTTGGTACTCACCACCCCCAACTTTGATCTTATTTGTTTCCGACACTCTCGAACTTAATAAACCTTAACTCCATTAACTTTCTTGCTGACGTGACATTTTATAACACATATGGCATGCTTATGTGAAAATTAAATACCTCTTAAAAGAAACTAATTCCATATAATATACCACCACCCACCTCCACCACCTATGGCCGACCACCACTTACTCCACTAACCACCGCCGGCCTCCACCACCACTATTCAAATGTAATTCATGATTCTTAATTTCTTATAAAAACACCATTCTCTGATGTAACACCTCGGTATCAAATTTCTTCAACCCACCCCATCATCAACAACCACCAATTTCAATTCTACATACTTCAAAATTCAAATCCATCTAAGAACCTTCCAAGACTTAATTGAGGCAGTGCAACAGTTTTAGAAACCAATTGAGGCCGGAGTAATAGTTTCAAAAACCAAGCGGGGCTGGAGCAACCAGAGCCATGTTAATCATGGTCGTTAGATACGTCTATAGATGGAGGTAACACCGTTAAATCGTCTATTACCTATTAATACGAAACTGATACCTAAACTTGACATTAAGTAACAGAATTAGCCAAACCATTACTAAATCATCGATTGATCATCATATCATCAATTTTGACGATTAATCTTCCAATGTTCAATGTACACTTATTGCCATCTCGTTTTTACAATCTATGTACCTGTAGATCTAAAATTTGTGTACTTGCAGGTGATGGAAGAGGTCGTTGTGGCGGAGGCTATCAGTGGTGGAGTCTAGCAGTGGCGGAGGCTATCGGTGGTGTAGGCTAGTGTTGGTGATGAAGGTGGTGGTGAAATTAGGGCTTCAAATTAAGTGGTATACGAAACCAAGGATTGAACTTAGGTTAGGTGGTGGTGGAGGCCGGTGGAGGTAGGTGGTGGTGTATATATGGAATTAGTTTCTTTTAAGAGGTATTAATTTCCACATAAGCATGTCACGTGTGTTAAAAAATGCCATGTCAGCAAGAAAACTAACGGACTTAGGGTCCGTTAAGTTCGGAAGTACTATAAACAAATATGGTCAAAGTTGGGAGTGGTTGGTACAAAAATGAAAGTTGGGAGTGTTATCATCCAATGAGTGAAATTTGAAAGTATTAAAAATCAATATCCCTATTATTATCCTTCTAAATTGAAAAGATTAGGAGAAAAAATCCTATCAATTACTAAATTACTTTCAAAACTAAATTTATTTTAAATTTACTTAAAGGATATAATAGTAAAACTGTAATTTTCTTTTATTTTCCTCTCATCTCATAAACACATCAAGTATGTTAATTCTTTGATTTTTTTTTCCTTCCCATTAATATTAATGGTTGAACCTCTTTAAACGACTAGTATTAAGTTATTGGCCTTTTGTAAAATCTCTTATCAAGCATTTAACCCATAAATTGGGCCTTGAAGTCCATAAAATAGTCCATCAGAAACCAAACACGACTAGCAGAAAAGTACAAAGGTCCGCCTCTGAAATATTTTTCCACTTGATTAATTGTACTGTGTTATGAATATATTAATATTATGGTTATCAATACCTAATATATAGATTAGCTTTTTCTCCAAGTTTTCTTATCCTATATATACATCTCATTGTACCTCCTTGTATTACACACATAATTATTGAATCTCCATCTTTCTCTCTAGATCTCTCTTTCACATATTTGGCTATTAGGCTTGTTTCACAACACGTTATCAGCACGAAGCTCGGAGTGCTCACTTTATGAACTCATAACAATCAAGAGGCCGTCTACAAATTCTGATCGATGTTTCATTGGCTAATCAGGTAATGAGTGTTTTTTATGTCGTTCATACAAAATATTTATTTAATCAATCGAAGCGAACAATGGGGTTTGTATATTTTTCTGGCAAACGTAGTTTCAATCAAAGATGATGATTCAATATAATAATATAAAATTATAAAAGATTAAATATGTTCCATACGAGTTGTCGGCTAATTGAGTTATGTTGGTCATCAAGGGATCGGTGCATCTATTGTGAAGCTATGACCACAAATCAATAACCTCATAATTGAGAACTTTCTTAAAAGTAATTAGTCAATGATATTTATATTATTATTACAATATAAGTAATATTATCAAGTAAATTATTATAGTCTAAAATAATATTTTGAGAAAAATCTTTGACTTAACTGTTAAATAATAATATTCTATCTAAACTATTCGTCAGCATCGATTTTTAGTTAAGCAATATCATACCATGTTTGGAATTCATTTGTGTGTTCACTTATGTGAACAATTTATCACATATAGAAAATAAGTATACTTCAGTTATTGATTATATATTATAAAACTATCATTCAAACTTTTATATGGATATCTACTTTTACTTAATTGCAGACGTAATTAGTCTAGACTAATATTGAGTTTACTGTTATTAATCATTGAGTTCAATTCAAGGTGACTTAGAATCTTCATTAGTTTGCCATAAACATATACTATATATGAACTTTGTATGATATATTTTTATTATTAGTTTTAGATAATTTATTTTCGAAACACATATTGTATTTTCTTCAGTCAGTGTTTTGAGTTTTTTTTTGTGTCATCCTAGTTTTAATTGTTTTATAATTATCAGTTCATACATAAAGACATTTAACACCTTGGGTTTAAGATTTCCCACTTTATATTGATTGTATATATGTTTATGAGAGAAATAAATTGGCTATAAGTTATAAGGGGGTGTTTGGTACAGAGAAAAAAAATAAGAAGAAATGGAAATAGGAGAGAAATGGAATTGGAAAGAAATGGAAATAGGTGGAGAATTGAAAATCATTTCCTTTGTTTGGTAGAATAGAGAAAAGAAGTGAAAATCATTCTCCTTCTCTCAACCTAACTCTTCCAGCTGCCACCAACTCCACCTTCTCCTCTCTCTCTCCGGCGACCGTTCTTCCTCCTCTGTCTTCTTCTAATCCACCACGGCCACCAACCACTAAAACCACAGCTGCCGCCAACCACTCCGCCGCGATTTAGGGTTGCTAGTTGCGAACGGACGGACGCAGGTCGGAGTAGGACGCGACGGAGTAGGGTTCCGCCAGTCGGAGTAGGACACGAACGGATGTTTTTGCCTACATCATCGCCGGAGTTGCTAGTTGCAACGCGACGGAGTAGGGTTCCGCCGTGCCGGACATCATCGCCGGTCGGAGCAATGGAAATAATACCATACACACTTTTTGCCTACACCGAGAAGACAGATAAGTAGAGCAGAGAAGCGATGGTGGCTCACAGAGAATTCCATTTCTCTTCAAAATGGAGAGAATTGGATTTCTCAATTTTTTGCCTACACCCAATTCCCAGAGAAATCCAATTCTCCCCCCAATTCTCTACCTAATTCTCCCAAACAATGGAAATCCAATTCTCCACCCTCTTTTCTCTCTACCAAACACCCCCTAAGAATATTGTTCTCTTAATATACATTATTCTTTTAATATTTAATTGTTACTTCTTTTAATACTATTAGTATTACTAATTGGTAAATTGGTATGTTGATATACTTTGATCTTGGTAGCATATATATGATCTATGAAAATTAGAATTTTATATTTAATTATGGCAAATATATAGAGATACAAAAATTGATACCTTCTAGAGTATACAACATTCATGATTCTTTAGGTAATGTTTTATTGTTTATGGTAACAAAATCTCAAATCATTTTGAAATTTGAATAATCATAACTGATTAAAGGAAAAGTAGTGCATGATGTTTAACCTAGTAGATTATGATTTATTGAAGATGCTTTATTTATTTATTTATTTATTTGGATCTTGTCCGGTTCTATAGTTTTTAATTTTCCTTTAGTCATCTATTTGAGTCATTTAAGCTTCGCTTATAAGTGATCGGAAAATTTTTATCTTCAGCAGTTAAAGTATACTCATTTTATATGACGACATGTTATAACATCATATGTATTTCATAATATGGCTTTATCTATATCTTGTATTATATATACGTTTTGGACAAAAATTTGCTAAGGATAATGTATCCAAATTCGTAAAAGTGAGGTATAGTGCTAACACGATAATAGTGTAATCGAAATCTTGATGAACACAATGATTTGATCACGAGGGAAAAAAGCCCTTGAATACGATAATCTTACTTCGGTCAAAACTTAACAAGGTAATCTTTGGTCGAATCACTTCGGTCAAGGATTAACGAGGTAACCTTTGGTCGGATAGTACGTGATTATAGTAACATCCGGCACAAAAAACCCCCGGACGGTGAAAACTATCACCGTCAAGTATATTAATGACAAAAATCGGGTTACAAAGGTGGAGATACGATCAAAGATTACAAAGAATATCTAATTTTGGGTGTGTATGAACTGCTAGAGAGAGTTATTGACAAAGTATTTGCAAGAGTAAGTAGTGAATGAATGTGAACAAGTGACCTAACTTTGATCATAATCTCAATATATATAAAAATAAAAGCTAACTAACTCCTATTTTTATGGCACTACTCCCACTAGCTTAGTCTTCCCTTTTGACCACGTGCTGGAGGTGCCTTGTAGCATAATATTAGGTAGACCACGTTTTGGAGCCGTTGCAATTGATAAATATCAGCCTTCATACAAGAAACAACCGTTAACAACACCAGATACCGAGGATCCATGATCTTGACATAGCTCTGGAACTCTTCGGAAGGATAATTGATCCAGACACGTCTTCAAGAATAACATATCCTCAGTACTCAGTTATTTGTGACACAACAAGAAATCCTATAAATCCGCCACCTTCCCACTATCTTCATCCACGACTTTGACCACGTGTTTGACAAGTCCAATGGCGGGATATCCGGTGGAATAAGTCATGGGGCCGTTATACTTATTAAATAACAACCTACACACAAGAAACAATTGTTAATAATACCAATTACTGAGGACCACTGATCCTGACAGGATCTGTATAAGGATAACTGATCCAAGAACATATGTCAGGATAACGTATCCACAGTGTCAAATTTTCATGCCCTAACAATATATAATAATTATAATTTGACTTTATAGTTTTCTATCACTTTCATGATAGATATATGCTTAGATATGACACTTGAAGTATGATCATAATTGAATCTCATTATGAATTTATAAAAGTTCTTAAAATTATGTACTGATAAATATTACAAAACTCGGTTATGTAGTCACTTCTCAATTTGAAGTGAAGATTAATTTTGAGAGGAAAAGAATGGATAAAACAATTTAACATTTGACATGCCTCATATATACTCTTGGAGTAGCAATATAAAAGAGTATAAAAGGTTTGAGCCTTTGAGGTAATTTCACATACGTATGTATAAGAAAAATAAAAACGATGAAATTGTTTGGTTTTATACCATTCCTGAAGTAAATTTGACAACGTATTGATCATTGCAATCATGGACATAATTGAGAAAATTGTGGTGGTGATTATATTAATAATGAGATCGATCATCAAATTATAATGATGCCCATGCTAATAATGAGATCGACCACCACATGTGACAAAGAGATTGATCATATATGAGAACAAAATCTGAAAATACAAAAGTGAAATCACATGATCGTTTGAAACGATAATACAATGTTCACTCATATTTACAATCTTGTACTAAAAAAAACGTAATACATATACAATCATAAACCTGAAGTTTATGGATCATGATTATCTAATGGCGTGGCCGGTTAGACCACACCGAGTCAATGATGTGAAATATATTGAAGAACCAAATGATTCTTCGTGATAATTGAACATGCAAAGTTTGCTCTCAAGAGAAATTATTTATTTACCAACTAAGGAGGGTGTGAATCCCTAAATGTCATGGAACTGAGAAAAGGATACACATATCCTAACATGATACCATTTAGTGTTTTCAAAATCGATGCATCGTCTAAATGGTTATCAATTTCTCAACTTAAAGTTTATGTGATTTGTGGCTTAGCTAATGATATAGCAAGCACAATATTCTTGATTTTCATATTTATTTTTGGCTATAATAATGGATTCAATTCCCAAGTTATTAATAATTGGGATAATTGATGAACTCCATATAGATTATGTTCACAAATAAATTGCTTTTGTTGTGAGACAATTATTGAACGTCTACAATTGATTTCAAAGCAAGTGATTATAAGAGCAACAATTTATGTTTACATTTGAGTACATGTATGCTACATACAATATCATAATTCATATCAAGCCAATAAGTTATTAATTACTCCCCATTAAAGTTGGTTTTGGTCAGAACCACATACTTCCCATCAAAGATTTTGTTTTTTGTGATATGTAATGAAATTTATCCACCTCAACACACAAATATGGGACCTTAAATGAGGTTGGGAATTTGGTATGAATGTATTATTAAATAATTAGAGCCCTTAATGAGAGATATATTTACGGCTCATTGGTTTTCACTATAAGTGAGTTTTCCCAACATTAAGGGGAGATAAGAAAAAGCAGTTGGAAAAAGAAATGAACTAGAATAATTTATTATTGATCCTCAAATAATACAAACCAAAAGTTCAAAGGATAATTCATTTGCAAAGATTATCGAATAAATTACCAGACATGCTCACTGACCTAATAGAGTGACTGACTTAGTCATATGAATCAACTGCATATGCTCCGATTAATATTTGTGTCTCAGAAGTACAATTACAAATTGGTAATGAGCCTATAGCACGCCTAACGTGTGGTAGACCAATCGATTCCAAAGGTAAAATTTCCTCGAAAATTGGAGCAAGTAATGAAGATGGTCAAATCGAGGTGCAATAAAAGGTCTCTTGAAAGAGATTAGACATGATGGTTCTTGAAGAACCTTAGGTACCTGAAAACAACGAGCTCTCAATAAATTATATTGTATCATGTCTTCAAAGATGTATGGAATCAATATAATTCGACGTCGTTATACATTTATATATATAATTAGCGCTTAAACTTGGAAAAAGACAAACGTTAAAAATATATCATCCTTAATAAGAATCTGAAATGATTAATTGATCGGATAGATATTACCAATTTCAGGATCCTTGATCCTTCTGAGGATACTTGATCCTGATTAGAAAAAGTATTTCTTGAGATGAATAGCATTCCATGCTCTAGGTAACCTGTTGCCTTCCATAGTCAGCAGGTGATATGCCCCCTTTCCGGCTTCTGACTCGATCGGGGCTTTCCCACTTGGGTGCTAGTTTTCCATCTGCTGGATTAGTTGTGTTTTGGAAAGCTTTCCTCAAAACTAGATCTCCTTCTTGAAATCTTCGAATCCTGATATTCTTGTTGTATGCCCCAGCTATCCTTTGTTGATATACTGCCATTCTGATCTAGCCAGGTCTCTGAGCTCATCAACAGTATCTAGATCTTGGAGAAGGATTTCATTGTTGGCTTGAGGATCGCGGATGCTTGTTCTGGCAGTAGGAACCACCATCTCCGTAGGAATTACAGCTTCTGAGCCAAACACCAATGAGAAGGGTGTTTGACCTGTTGCATTCTTTGGTGTTGTTCTATCAGCCCAAAGAACATATGGTAGCTCTTCGGCTCACTTGCCTTTCTTGGATCCTAGTTTCTTCTTCAAGTTGTTGATAATAATCTTGTTACTTGATTAAGCTTGACCATTAGCTTGAGGATGAATTGGTGTGGAGGTAATCATCTTAATGCCCCAACTGTCACAAAAGTTAGTGGTTCTTTTCCTGATAAACTGGGAACCATTGTCACAAATAATTTCTGAAGGGATACCAAATCTAGTAATAATATTTCTTTTAATGAAGGATATCACCTCTTTTTCGCGGACTTGAACGAAAGCCTGCTTCTATCCACTTTGAAAAGTAATCAGTCATCGCAAGCATGAATAATTTTCCTCCTGGAGCTTTAGGTAGCTTACGCACAATATCCATGCCCCACTTCATGAAAGGCCATGATGAGGATATAGGATACATAGGCTCTGCTGGCTGATGCAAAATATTTCCATGTCTTTGACATGAGTCATACTTTTTTGAGTACTCCATGGCGTCTCTCTTCATGGTAGGCCAGAAGTATCATGTTCTCAGAATCCTTGAGAATAAGGCTCTACCTCCAGTATGATTACTGCAATCTCCTTCATGAAAGTCTTTGAGCACCTCTTGAATTTCAGGATCTTCGATACATCTCAAGCATGGACCTGCAAGAGATTTCCTATACAGAATATTGTTTAATAAAATGTATTGTGATACCTTAAGTTTGAAGGACTTAGGTTTCTCTGTGGCTGCTCTCCATTTTGAATGAACTTCTTGATCGGGAGGATCCAAGATCCTTGATTATTTGAGGATAATAGATCCCAAGGCACAATCTCCTTTTCAGTTGTTATCTCCCCAACATCTTGTTCTCCTATTGCTGGTGAGAGTATATGGATGATTGGGATCTTCGTATCTTCTGGAATCTTCAATGATGAAGCTAAATTTGTTAAAGCATCTGCCCCATCATTCTCTTCTCTTGGTACCTGTATAATACTAAAAGAATCGAAGAACTTTGATAGTTCCTTCACAACATCTAGATATTTGATTAGTTTTTCACCTTTAACAACGTATGAGCCATTAAAGTGGTTAGTCATCAATAACGAATCTACATATACTTGAAGATACCTGATCCTCATGTGTTTAGCTAATTGCAAACCTGCGATCAGAGCTTCGTATTCCGCTTCATTATTGGTGGCTTGGAATGCACATGCAATGTACTGGGGTATTATATCCCCCTGTGGCGATTTCAGTAGGATACCCAATCCTGTTCCTCTTACGTTGGATGCTCCATCAGTAAAGAGGATCCAAGGATCCCTGGTTTCTTCCAGTTGTTGAACCTCCAAATCAGCTTCCTCTTGCATGTCACTACTGAAATCGGCCACAAAGTCTGCAAGCGCTTGTGACTTAATGGCTGTTCTGGGTTCATACTGAATATCATATGCACTCAATTTCACAGCCCATTTGGCCATCCTTCCTGACAATTCTGGTTTTCTAAGCACATTCTTAACAGGATAATTAGTTTTTAAAATAATAGTATGTGTTTCAAAGTAGTGTCTCAACTTGGTTGAGGCCATAATTAAAGCAAGAATTAATTTTTCAAGGTGAGAATACCTGACCTCTGTATTTAACAGGCTTTTACTTACATAATATATCGGGTGTTGTTGTCCTTCATGATCCTTGGCTAGAACACACTGATTGCATTACCTGACACAGCTAAGTACAGAGACAGCGGCTCACCATCTATTGGCTTCATCAAAGCAGGCGATGAGGATAGATAATCCTTAAGAGCCTTTAGTGCATCTTCATGCCTTTGAGTCCATTCAAACTTTTTATTTTTCCTCAAGATATCATAGAAGTCTTTGCACTTCTCTGAGGATCTGGAAATGAATCTGTTGAGAGCAGCTATTCTTTCTGTTAGTCTCTGGACATCTTTAGCATTCACAGGAGACTTTAAATTAATGATGGCTTCTATCTGCTTGGGGCTCGCTTCTATTCCCCTTTTGGTCACCATGTATCCAAGAAACTTTCCAGCCTTAACACCAAAATGGCATTTTGACGGGTTTAGTTTCATGTTATATTGGTCAAGGATATTGAATGCTTCTTCGAGATCTCTAAGGTGATCCTCAGCCCTCTTTGACTTCACAACCATGTCATCTATGTAGACTTCCATGGTTTTGCCTAACTGATCCTTGAACATCATGTTGACCAATCTTTGATATGTTGCCCCTGCATTTCTCAGTCCGAACGGCATAGCAATATAACAATATATGCCGGTAGGAGTCATGAATGTTGTATCATCTTGATCAGATGGTTCCATCTGAATTTGTTGAAATCCAGAGGAAGCATCCATAAAGGTAAGCATCTCACGCCCTGCCGTTGCATCCACCATGGAGTCTATATGTGGTAACGGGAAAGGATCCTTAGGGCATGCCTTGTTTAAATCGGTGAAATCTACACACACCCTCCACTTTCCATTCTTTTTAGAAACAACAACCACATTAGCCAACCATCGAGGATACTTAACCTCTCTGATCAGACCAGCCTTAAGAAGTTTTTCAACTTCTTGTTGTATGATCGCGTTCCTCTCAGGAGCGAATATCCTTCGCTTCTGATGGACGGGTTTAATAGATTAATCAAGGCCCAACTTATGAGTAATTACCTTCTTAGAAATACCTGTTATGTCTGAATGTCTGAAGGCAAATGTGGATTTTCGTCGCTTTAGGAAGGATACTATATTCTCCTCGATCTCGTCAGGGATACAGGATCCTAGGAACACCTTCATGTCTGGATCTTCAGAATCTAAATATACTTCTTTTACATCTCGCTCCCGAGCTTCCAGCACGTCCCTAGGATGTTGTTGTAATTGCTATGCTATCGTTTGTTTAGCTGTCGGCTTCATGGATGAAGAATAATAATTCTTGGCTTCCACTTAGTCACCATCTATCCTTACTACTCCCCAAGGAGTTGGTAGTTTAATGCACTGATGGTAAGTAGAGGCTACAGCCTTCATTCCATGTATCCAAGGCCTGCCAAGAATAACGTTGCAACAAGAAAGATTTTCAATAACACAAAATTTTTGGCAAGAGTTTAACCCTTCAATGTATATTGGGAGTTTGATGTCCCCCAATGTTTTATTGGTTTCTCCACTGAAACCAACTAGCACTGACGTCCTCGAAATGATCTCCGAGTCTAGTATATTCATCTTCTGAAGCACATCGTGTTGGATGATATTGACCGAGCTCCCACCATCTACTAGGATCCTGCGTACATAATGGTTAGCAATAAACAAAGTAACAATCAAGCCGTCATGGTGAGGATCCTGGATGATGGTTTTATCTTCTTCATCAAAGAAGATTCTTTTATCAGTCGTCAAAGTAGTGGATATGACTGGTCGTTCCCCGTTCTCCATCTTGGTTTCTTTGGCCAGTCTCTTAGCTGAGGAGAAGGAAGTACCACATATATCCGATCCACCGGAGATGAAGTTGATTACTTGTGCATCTGGTGGGGGCGGTGTTGCTTTCTGTGGTACATTTTCAGGATCCTGGATCCTAGACTTTTTTCTTCCCAACAGCTTTTTGAAATGGCCCTTGCTCAGGAGGTATCCAATTTCCCTCCTTAAACCAATGCAATCATCGGTCTGATGGCCAAAGTCTTCATGGAATGCATACCACTTGGACTTGTCTTTGAAGGATGTTGTTTTCTCAATTTTTCGAGGCCACCTTGCTTTCTCTCAGATCCTTCATAGCACAAATCAAACCATGAGTATCAACAGAGAAGCAATATTCAGAAATAATTGGGTAGTCCTCATCATCATCTCATTCTTCAACTGCCCGAACATTTTGATTGTTGAATTTGGAGTACGGCTTTGATTCATTGTTCCTGAATGAGGATTCTTGTTTCTGGTTAGGTGACTCTTGTTTCGTTGGAGCTCCTAACCGTGCTTGGATCTTCTTGTCATCCTCTAGCCTTATAAATATGAGTGCCATGTTTCTGACTTCATCTAAAGTCCTGCATGGGGTCATCACAAGATCGTCATAAAATGGGGAGCCCCTTTGAAGTCCCATCTTGAATGCTTCAACAGTCGTAGCCATATCAAGACTAGGGATCTCTAGGGCCTCCCTGCCAAACCTAGTAACAAAATCCCTAAGGGATTCATTATAAGGTTGGACAACTCTATACAAATCACTGGTTAACTTCTCAAATTTCCTACTACAAGAAAATTGGCTGTTGAACAAGTTAACTAAATGTGAAAAAGAAGTAACAGAAAAGGGAGGAAGACTTAGCAGCCATTTTAAAGCAGATCCTGTTAGTGTGGATCCGAAACCCTTGCATAGACAAGCCTCCTTGAGTTTTTCGGGAATTGGATTGATTTCCATTCTCTCCATGTATTGAGCCACATGATCTTCGGGATCAGTTGTTCCATCATACACCTTCATATTGGGGGTCTGAAATCGTTTTGAGACTTCAGCATCACAAATAGGTGGAGCAAATCTGGACAACTTGTGGCTTCCTTCTGGTATTTCAGGAATCGGACGGACCACTCCTGGCACGCTGGATATCATATCCTTAAGCTTCTTAAGTTCCTTAGCCATAGCCTGGTTGATACCTGTATCCTGCATAGAGCCAAGGTTAGTGTCTAAGGATATATGATTATACATGTTACCTCTCGGTTGATTGAACGTTGGCATCTCAGAAGTGTAGCCAAGGTAAGAAGCATCTGCTATGGTAGCTGGTCCACCAGAGGCAATGGTTTGCATGAGGATAATGTCTCCTTCATGGACCTCCAAAGACCTCTGATGTTGAAGTCCCGAGGATCCTAGATTCTGGAAGAAGGATCCTTGAATTTGGGAGTTGAAAGATCCTTGGTGATAAATCCCAGAGGATCCTGGCTGAATGAACGAGGATCCTTGAGTTTGCTGACCCATGGATCCTTGTTGAAGGATAGATGATCCTTGTTGAGGGAACGAGGATCCTTGAGTTTTCTAACCCATGGACCCCTGTTGAAGGATAGATGATCCTTGCTGGAAGATGGAGGATCCTTGAGTCTGTTGAGCCACAGATCCTGGAGTAGTGAAATCCATAATCTTTGGCATTAAAGGAGTCTGATCCTCCAGTGGCCTCTTATTCTTCTTGAGATCTTCAATTTCACGTAGGATCTTTTGGTTGGTTTTGTTCTGCTGCTCCATGTATGCCTTAACCTGTGAAAACATAGCAGAAACATCATTGTTAGAGTTAACCACCGAAGTGGCAATAGTGGTCTTTGAGCTCTGGAAGACTGGAATTTGTGTCTTGTTTCCAGCAGCGGCAACCCGTGGTGCTCCCGTGATTGGAGGAGGCATCGGCGGAAAAGTCCTTGATGAGAGAGGAACCGAAGATGGCATGGTTGATGAAACAAAGGTTGATTGAGAGGCCATTGACGGTGATATGGGTATGAAAGGTTGAATGTTGATAAGGTATTTTCTGGATTATAGCACCAATTTCCCCACGGTGGGCGCCAAATTGTTTTGGACAAAAATCACTCAAGGATAATGTATCAAAATCTGTTATGTGAGGATTAGTGCTATGATGATAATAATTGTGACACCCGGTAAATTCCCAATCCCTTAAACTAAGTAATCAACCTAATAATTAGGTGATTGTAAATATTATGTGCGCCCTGCGCGAGCGCGCCATGTTAGTCAGCGCGTGCATTGGTTATGTGAACCCTGCGCGAGCGCGCCATGTTAGTCAGCGCGTGCATTGGTTATGTGCGCCCTGCGCGAGCGCGCCATGTTAGTCAGCGCGTGCATTTGTTATGTGCGCCATGCGCGAGCGCACCATGTTAAGAACCTGCGTGGGCATATGTTATATGCGCCATGCGCGAGCGCACCATGTTAAGAACCTGCGTGGGCATATGTTATATGCGCCATGCGCGAATGTTTTGGCTTTATGCTTTCATGTACCTTAACGTTATGATGTCTAATGGGTTGACCGTCACGCATGATGCTAAGGCGGGTGCACCCTAAATCGTTTATGCGCGTGCGGAAGGGAACTAACCTCCCCGCATGGCGGGAACATTGAGAGCTAGTTTGTCTGAAGCTCCAGGATGGAATTGACTTCAACATAACTGATCACTATGTTGAAATACCAAGACCACCTGGAGAATCTACAAATGAAACTCAATGTCCCTGACTGCGAGAAGGTCACGCACCTACCCGCAGCAAAGAAATGTCCTTCACGCAGAAAGCTATGCGCACAAAGTAATACGCGCAGAACACTTAGTCTATTCTCCAGACGTAAGGAGATTTCTCCCGCCCAAAAGGAAACAGTAGCGTGTTTCAGAGATTTTCCATTTTTTACTGTACACTGACAAAAGTACCTGAAAAAGCACACTGTAACATGAAAAGTCAACTGTCAGCCACCCTATTCTCACCAACCCCAGACCTGCATGTCCTGTCCAAATCAAATCAAGATCTTTTATCCACTCCTCCACTTTTAAGTAAACAATAAACTATAATAATTTCCATACTTTATCATCATTACACCTAGATATGAAAAGATTTCAATCCCCTAAAGCAAGGGATTGTGTTCCCTTGAGTTTGCCTATAAATTTGTAACCTAAATTATCACCCAAAACACACTTCAAAGAACTACAAACTTGCATTAATCCTCTCCCAAGCATCCGTTGTTTCCAGCTCCGATCCTGTTACTAGACCTTCAATTCTGAGGCCAACACCAAGAAAACCCGAATCTCGATTAATCCCTTAACAAGAACCTCAGGTGAGTCTCACAGCCCCTATTTTCACTGTTTTCACTGTTTTTAAACTACTTTCGGGGCGAGGGACACGTACTTAAATAATGTTTTATCATGGTATACTTACAAGCTATGCAAACGATTACGTGTTTAAGTTATGTTTCATGATGAGCAATGCGAACAGTTATCTATGGTATTTCGATGTTAGTGCACCAGATTCGAGTAAGTGATCACTTTACCATTGGAACTCTAAGGGTAGGGACTGCTGGTTTGATCCACCCACTCGTAGGGGTCGCACCTCTTTGCATGGACGAGTGCCTAGTATGGTCATGGGGCAGTACTATGGGTTTGAGCCCGCTCGTAGGGGTCGCGCCTCTTTGCATGGACGAGCGCCTTGTTTTCCGGCACAACGTCCGCGCGTAACCCGCGGGACGGAATTATTATTTTAGCTCGTAGTGGCAGCGCCACTTTGCATGGACGAGCACATGTTCCTGAAACGTTCGCGCGTAACCCGCGGGACGGTATTACTTATTTTAGCTCGTAGTGGCAGCGCCACTTTGCATAGACGAGCACAGTTCCCAGAAATGTTCGCGCGTAACCCGCGGAACGATTTTATCAGAATATGTTGATATAACTATGTTTTACCAAGCTTGTGTTTTAATGATGCTATCAGAATTGTGTTTCATAATGATTTGTATCAAGATTATGATGCAATACGATTTATCAAGTTACTAAAACTTGTGAACTCACTCAGTTTATACTGATTCAAATGTTTTTACGTGTCTTTCAGGAGATAATTAGGTAGCGCATGGAGTCACACTTAGAGCACCTCACGCTGAACATCTAAAACCAGCTTTTTGGAAGATTTTAGTTCTATCCCTTCGATGCGCGTGGTTGTTCCCACCGCGCAAGGGGATATGGCTTGGAAATCTTCAACAGTTTTATACTTGGATGTTTTTATGTAATTTTTAAACAATGTAATGTATTGTATTAAACATTTCACGCGCAATGAAAATCTTTGAATGTTCGCAATGGCCCGTGCTTAATTATCAATCCCCACTCGCGCGCGCCCGGCTGTTTCCGCCGCTCAGGGCCGGGTGTGACAGATTGGTATCAGAGCACTGGTTATAGCGAACTAGGAAAAGAAGTTTTAACCTAGACTATAACCGTTGGGGAATCACATGAAATACTTTTCAAAGAAAATATTTTCAAAAGAAACTATACACACACTTAGGAACACGGGTCACACAGTGTCTAGTAAATAAGGATAAGAACTTTATGTGCTCAGAATTCATGCGCTAAGTTTGATATATTTTCATTCTCTTATAAAGCGAGAATGCCTCCAACCAGAGCCAAGGGATTTACCATGACACCCGAGGAACTCGCGGAAATAATCGCGCAAGCGATTGCGACACATGAGGCCAGCAAGGCCGAATCAAGTCAGGGTCGTCAGAATGAGACCCCAGAACCCGAATCAGGAGCCTTGGACAAAGGATGCTCCTATAAGACATTCATGGCCTGTAAGCCTTGGCCATTCAAGGGAACCGAAGGGGCCATTGGGCTCTACAACTGGATTGACAAGATGGAGACAGTTCTCTCCATTAGCGGATGTAGTGAGAACCAGAAGGTCCTTTATGCGACCTGCATGTTCCAAGAGGCAGCTTCGTCTTGGTGGAAGCTTCAAACGAAAACATTGGGGTGAGAAGTTGCTCTCCACAAGACCTGGGAGGAACTGAAGGAAATGTTGATGAGAAAGTTCTGCTCTCGCGCAGAAATCCAGAGTCTACAACAGGAATTCTGGAACCACGCCATGGTAGGAACGGATATCGACGCCTACAACAACCGGTTCAACGAACTTTGCCAGTTGGTGCCAGACATGGCAAACACGGAGGAAAAGAAGATCGAGAGGTATATTTTTGGGTTACCTCCTGTTGTTAGGGTTCCGCTCAACGCCGCAGCGCCTCCAACCTTTGATGAGGCGGTAGTGCGGGCCATCACCCTTACAAGGGATACGGTCCGTGCGGGTATGTTGACTCCGCGCGGAACCGAGCAGCGAACCTCTGATCCCAAGAGGAAATGGAACTCTCACCACCGAGGGTCCGACTCCAAGCAGCCACCGTTCAAGAAGCAGGAAAGCGCAAGGGTTTACGCGATCCAAGCCGCGGAGCCACCACGAAAAGGATACAGCGGGCCTCGCCCATGGTGCAACAAATGCAAGTACCACCACGAGGGTGAATGCGCAAGAATCGAATGTGCCAAATGTGGCAGACCAGGGCACAAGACGATGAATTGCCGTGTCAGAGAAGCTGGAGCAAGCGACAACTGCTACGCATGCGGGAAGCCAGGACATTTTAGTCGGGATTGCCCGCAAAAGGGAAACCAAGCTCGCGGGAGAGCTTTTGTGATCGGCGCAGGCGAAGCTAAAGAAGAACCGAATGTGGTAACCGGTACGTTTTTGCTTAACGGACATTTTGCATCTGTCTTATTTGATACTGGCGCTGACCTAAGTTTTATATCCGCCGAGTTTAAAAACTCCCTAGGCTTAGCAACCAGTAGGCTAGACACGCCTTATACTATAGAACTAGCCAATGGTAGGCAGTTATGCGCGAACGAAAGAACTGAAGAATGTGTAATAGTCATGGGAGGTCACGGGTTCAATATTAATTTGTTGCCAATAGACTTGGGAAGTTTTGACATTGTGATAGGTATGGATTGGTTAGTCGAGAACCACGCGGAAGTTATTTGCCATGAGAAGCAGGTTCGGATCCCACTGTTGAACGGAGAAACCTTGGTAATTCAAGGGGAAAGAAGGGGAGTTGCGACGAAACTGATTTCGTGCCTAAAGGCGCGTAAGTGCCTAAGGAAAGGGTGCTACGCCTTCCTGGCGCATGTAGTAGAGAAGAAAGGAGATGAGCGAAGAATTGAAGACTTACCAGTAGTGCGCGAATTTCCAGAAGTTTTCCCTGAAGATTTGCCCGGATTGCCGCAGCCGCGACAAGTCGAGTTTCGTATTGATTTGGTCCCAGGAGCTGCGCCAGTAGCTCGAGCGCCTTATCGATTAGCTCCATCTGAGATGCAAGAGCTATCCAATCAGTTACAGGAACTATTGGATAAGGGTTTCATACGCCCAAGCTTTTCACCTTGGGGAGCTCCAGTACTGTTTGTTAAGAAGAAGGATGGTTCGTTCAGAATGTGTATTGACTACAGGGAGCTGAACAAGCTGACAGTCAAGAATCGGTACCCCTTACCGAGGATTGACGACTTATTTGACCAGTTGCAGGGATCCAGTTATTATTCGAAGATAGATCTACGGTCAGGATACCACCAACTTAGGGTCCATGAGGAAGATGTGCCGAAAACAGCCTTCCGAACTAGATACGGCCATTATGAGTTCTTAGTGATGCCTTTCGGGCTAACTAATGCGCCGGCTGTGTTCATGGATCTGATGAACCGCGTGTGCAAACCATACTTGGACAAGTTTGTGATTGTGTTTATAGATGATATTCTGATTTACTCACGGACCAAGGCCGAGCATGAGCAACACCTGAGATTGATTTTGGAATTGTTGAGGAAAGAAAAGTTGTATGCGAAGTTTTCCAAGTGCGAGTTTTGGCTTAGAGAAGTTCATTTTCTCGGTCACGTTGTAAACGAGAAAGGAATACACGTTGATCCTTCCAAAGTCAAGGCCATCGAAAACTGGGAAGCGCCAAAAACCCCAACTGAGGTGAGGCAATTCCTAGGACTAGCTGGCTACTATCGACGCTTCATTGAGAACTTCTCCAAGATAGCTCTACCACTGACCGCGCTAACTCAGAAAGACAAGAAGTTTGTGTGGGGCGAAAATCAGGAAACAGCATTTCAAATGTTGAAACAGAAGTTATGTAGTGCGCCAATTTTGTCTCTGCCCGAGGGGACGGATGACATCGTCGTTTACTGCGACGCTTCACATCAGGGACTTGGATGTGTCCTTATGCAGCGAGACAAAGTCATAGCGTATGCCTCGCGCCAACTCAAGACCAATGAAAAGAACTACACAACGCATGATTTAGAACTTGGAGCGGTTGTCTTCGCGCTAAAGATTTGGCGCCATTACCTCTATGGTACAAAGTGTATAATCTTTACGGATCACAAGAGCCTTCAACATATATTTGATCAAAAGGATTTAAACATGAGGCAACGAAGATGGGTTGAATTGTTGAACGATTATGATTGTGAAATAAAGTACCACCCTGGAAAGGCGAATGTGGTAGCAGACGCGCTAAGTAGGAAGGAGCGAATAAAAACGCTACGAGTCAAGGCTCTAAGGTTGACCATTCACGCAGATCTCTCTACCCGCATCCGAGACGCTCAGCAAGAAGCCTTGAAACCAGAGTTTGTTAAAAACGAAGCCCTTGGGGGTATGATTAAGAATTTGGAGCTCAAAGAAAACGACACTCGATATTTTGCTAACCGCATATGGATCCCTCTCAAGGGAGGATTGCGCGAACAGGTCTTGAACGAAGCTCACAAGACGCGGTATTCCGTACATCCTGGCGCAGACAAGATGTACCAAGATGTTAAAGCGCTGTATTGGTGGCCCAATCTTAAAGGCGCCATCGCGACGTATGTCAGTAAGTGCCTGACGTGTTCGAAGGTAAAGGCTGAATACCAGAAACCATCAGGGTTGCTTCAACAGCCAGAAATTCCCATGTGGAAGTGGGAACAAATATCTATGGACTTCATCACCAAACTGCCAAGGACACCTGGGGGTTATGACACAATATGGGTTATTGTGGATCGGCTAACTAAGTCAGCGCACTTCCTGCCGATCAAGGAAACCGATAAGATGGAAAAGTTAGCCCGATTGTATATTCGAGAAGTAGTTTCAAAACATGGAGTCCCAGTGTCCATCATTTCTGATAGAGATAGTCGGTTCACATCAAGGTTTTGGAGATCGTTACAAGGAGCTCTAGGTACTCGCCTTGATATGAGTACAGCTTATCATCCTCAAACGGATGGGCAAAGCGAGCGAACAATCCAGACATTGGAAGATATGCTACGCGCGTGCGCAATCGATTTCGAAGGTAGCTGGGATACTCATCTCCCATTGGTTGAATTTTCTTACAACAATAGCTATCACACAAGCATTAAGGCTGCGCCGTTCGAAGCTTTGTATGGGCGCAAGTGTAGATCCCCACTGTGCTGGGCTGAGGTGGGTGAAAAGCAAATGACTGGTCCAGAATTGATCCAAGAAACAACAGACAAGATTTTTCAGATAAGGGATCGCCTTAAGACAGCGCGCGACAGACAGAAGAGCTACGCAGATGTGCGAAGGAAACCACTGGAGTTTCAAGTAGGGGATAAAGTACTTTTGAAAGTCTCTCCATGGAAAGGAGTCCCCCGTTTCGGCAAGCGAGGAAAGTTGAATCCGCGCTTCATTGGACCATTCGAGATCCTGGAAAGGATCGGTCCGGTTGCTTATAAACTCCGTTTACCCGCCGAACTCAGTGGAGTTCATGATACGTTTCATGTGTCCAACCTCAAAAAGTGCTTATCTGACGAAACGTTGATTTTGCCGTTGGAAGAGATTCACATCGACAAACAGCTGCACTTCGTAGAAGAACCTATAGCCGTAACCGATTGGAAAGAACAAAAGTTACGCAGGAGCAAAATCAAGTTAGTAAAGGTTCAATGGAACTCGAGGCGTGGGCCTGAGTTCACTTGGGAAAGAGAAGACCAAATACGCAAGAAATACCCACACCTCTTTCAGAACATGGCTTCTGCCAGCAACGTCTCCTAAATTTCGGGACGAAATTCGTTTAACGAGGGGAGAATGTGACACCCGGTAAATTCCCAATCCCTTAAACTAAGTAATCAACCTAATAATTAGGTGATTGTAAATATTATGTGCGCCCTGCGCGAGCGCGCCATGTTAGTCAGCGCGTGCATTGGTTATGTGCGCCCTGCGCGAGCGCGCCATGTTAGTCAGCGCGTGCATTGGTTATGTGCGCCCTGCGCGAGCGCGCCATGTTAGTCAGCGCGTGCATTTGTTATGTGCGCCATGCGCGAGCGCACCATGTTAAGAACCTGCGTGGGCATATGTTATATGCGCCATGCGCGAGCGCACCATGTTAAGAACCTGCGTGGGCATATGTTATATGCGCCATGCGCGAATGTTTTGGCTTTATGCTTTCATGTACCTTAACGTTATGATGTCTAATGGGTTGACCGTCACGCATGATGCTAAGGCGGGTGCACCCTAAATCGTTTATGCGCGTGCGGAAGGGAACTAACCTCCCCGCATGGCGGGAACATTGAGAGCTAGTTTGTCTGAAGCTCCAGGATGGAATTGACTTCAACATAACTGATCACTATGTTGAAATACCAAGACCACCTGGAGAATCTACAAATGAAACTCAATGTCCCTGACTGCGAGAAGGTCACGCACCTACCCGCAGCAAAGAAATGTCCTTCACGCAGAAAGCTATGCGCACAAAGTAATACGCGCAGAACACTTAGTCTATTCTCCAGACGTAAGGAGATTTCTCCCGCCCAAAAGGAAACAGTAGCGTGTTTCAGAGATTTTCCACTTTTTACTGTACACTGACAAAAGTACCTGAAAAAGCACACTGTAACATGAAAAGTCAACTGTCAGCCACCCTATTCTCACCAACCCCAGACCTGCATGTCCTGTCCAAATCAAATCAAGATCTTTTATCCACTCCTCCACTTTTAAGTAAACAATAAACTATAATAATTTCCATACTTTATCATCATTACACCTAGATATGAAAAGATTTCAATCCCCTAAAGCAAGGGATTGTGTTCCCTTGAGTTTGCCTATAAATTTGTAACCTAAATTATCACCCAAAACACACTTCAAAGAACTACAAACTTGCATTAATCCTCTCCCAAGCATCCGTTGTTTCCAGCTCCGATCCTGTTACTAGACCTTCAATTCTGAGGCCAACACCAAGAAAACCCGAATCTCGATTAATCCCTTAACAAGAACCTCAGGTGAGTCTCACAGCCCCTATTTTCACTGTTTTCACTGTTTTTAAACTACTTTCGGGGCGAGGGACACGTACTTAAATAATGTTTTATCATGGTATACTTACAAGCTATGCAAACGATTACGTGTTTAAGTTATGTTTCATGATGAGCAATGCGAACAGTTATCTATGGTATTTCGATGTTAGTGCACCAGATTCGAGTAAGTGATCACTTTACCATTGGAACTCTAAGGGTAGGGACTGCTGGTTTGATCCACCCACTCGTAGGGGTCGCACCTCTTTGCATGGACGAGTGCCTAGTATGGTCATGGGGCAGTACTATGGGTTTGAGCCCGCTCGTAGGGGTCGCGCCTCTTTGCATGGACGAGCGCCTTGTTTTCCGGCACAACGTCCGCGCGTAACCCGCGGGACGGAATTATTATTTTAGCTCGTAGTGGCAGCGCCACTTTGCATGGACGAGCACATGTTCCTGAAACGTTCGCGCGTAACCCGCGGGACGGTATTACTTATTTTAGCTCGTAGTGGCAGCGCCACTTTGCATAGACGAGCACAGTTCCCAGAAATGTTCGCGCGTAACCCGCGGAACGATTTTATCAGAATATGTTGATATAACTATGTTTTACCAAGCTTGTGTTTTAATGATGCTATCAGAATTGTGTTTCATAATGATTTGTATCAAGATTATGATGCAATACGATTTATCAAGTTACTAAAACTTGTGAACTCACTCAGTTTATACTGATTCAAATGTTTTTACGTGTCTTTCAGGAGATAATTAGGTAGCGCATGGAGTCACACTTAGAGCACCTCACGCTGAACATCTAAAACCAGCTTTTTGGAAGATTTTAGTTCTATCCCTTCGATGCGCGTGGTTGTTCCCACCGCGCAAGGGGATATGGCTTGGAAATCTTCAACAGTTTTATACTTGGATGTTTTTATGTAATTTTTAAACAATGTAATGTATTGTATTAAACATTTCACGCGCAATGAAAATCTTTGAATGTTTGCAATGGCCCGTGCTTAATTATCAATCCCCACTCGCGCGCGCCCGGCTGTTTCCGCCGCTCAGGGCCGGGTGTGACAATAATGGATATGTAAGCGAAATAATGATGAACACAAGGATTTGTTACGAGGAAAAGCCCTTGATTATGATAATCTTACTTCGGTCAAAGACTAGCAAGGTAATCTTTGGTCGAATTGCTTCGGTCAAGGATTAACAAGGTAATCTTTGGTCAGATGGTACGTGATTATAATAATCTCCGGCACAAAAACCCCGGGTGATGACAAATCGTCTATCACCACTTTATTACTCAAAAATCGGGTTACAATGGTGGAGATTATGATCAGTAATACAATGATTTCTAAGTGTGTGTGTGTGTATTGCTGTTGTATTCGCAGTGGATTGTGTGTATTTTTCCTAGCTGTTCATAGCCTCTATATATACATGAAATACAATAAGTAAACTCCTATTTTTTAGCCACTAATCAAGCCATTCCTTCCATTTCTTCATTGTAATTGTTTCCTTAATTATCCACGCGGTTTGTTAACTTGATTGCGAGATTATAGGTTGGAATTGGTAACTAGCCGTTATACCTGCCCAAAATATCAAGATAACAATGGAAAATCGTTAATAAATAATAAGTACCGAGGATCATTGATCCTGACAGGATCTGCAACATATCTAAGGATAATTGATCCATATTGTATGCTAGGATAACATATCCACAGTGTCAAATTTCCGTGCACTAACAATTGCCCCAAAAATGGCGGTTGTGATAAGATCACAGCTGTCATTTTGCCTTTGAAATCAAACTTGCTGCGAAACAGATGAGATTTGACAAGCTGGATATAATTGTCATCATGGAGTTTCCTTGGGAACTTCCCTTCCGGCTGTATATCCTTTTACCATAAGTATTGATCCTTTTGTGATCCTCGTAAATTCAATTACGAGGATCACAAAAGGATCAATACTTATGGTAAAAGGATATACAGCCGGAAGGGAAGTTCCCAAGGAAACTCCATGATGACAATTATATCCAGCTTGTCAAATCTCATCTGTTTCGCAGGAAGTTTGATTTCAAAGGCAAAATGACAGCTGCGATCTTATCACAACCGCCATTTTGGAGGCAATTGTTAGTGCACAGAAATTTGACACTGTGGATATGTTATCCTGGCATAAAATATGGATCAATTATCCTTAGATATGTTGCAGATCCTGTCAGGATCAATGATCCTCGGTACTTATTATTTATTAACGATTTTTCATTGTTATCTTGATATTTTGGGCAGGTATAACGGCTAGTTACCAATTCCAACCTATAATCTCACAATCAAGTCAACAAACCGCGTGGATAATTAAGGAAACAATTACAATGAAGAAATGGAAGGAATGGCTTGATTAGTGGCTAAAAAATAGGAGTTTACTTATTGTATTTCATGTATATATAGAGGCTATGATCAGCTAGGAAAAATACACACAATACACTGCGAATACAACAGCAATACACACACACACTTAGAAATCATTGTATTACTGATCATAATCTCCACCATTGTAACCCGATTTTTGAGTAATAAAGTGGTGATAGACGATTTGTCATCACCCGGGGTTTTTGTGCCGGAGATTATTATAATCACGTACCATCCGACCAAAGATTACCTTGTTAATCCTTGACCGAAGCAATTCGACCAAAGATTACCTTGCTAGTCTTTAACCGAAGTAAGATTATCATAATCAAGGGCTTTTCCTCGTAACAAATCCTTGTGTTCATCATTATTTCGCTTACATATCCATTATTATCATCATAGCACTAATCCTCACATAACAGATTTGGATACATTATCCTTGATTGATTTTTGTCCAAAACAATGATGAGGATCAAGATTCTAAATCTGCCTATAAAATGATTGGCCAAAGTGGAAAGACGCAAACATGGAAGAGTTGAACTCTCTAAATAGCGGAAAGTTTGTTGGACCGACAGTCCGTACAACTAAAGTTGTAAAGTGTGTTGGATACAAAGGGGTCTTGTATATGAGTTACGAAAATTAATCAAGTGATATAAGGCAAAAATTGATAGCACAAGGATTTTGCATAGACCCATGATTAATTATGAGGAGACGCATTCTCCAAGGTGGAAGCATTGACTTTCCGATATCTATATAGTCTGGTAATAAAAAGAGAGAATTGATATGCGTCTAATAAATATTGTGATTCGGTTGATATTGAAAGTTTACAAGAAACTTTTTGAAGGATTTGAATTAACAAATCATGTAAAGTAAGATCGAACACAATGATTGTTGTGTATAGAGTCATATTTGAATACGTTACGATTATTGAATATGTTGAACATAAATGGAACTCCTGAAGAGTTTCCTAAGGTAATTGAATACTTGAAAGATTAATTGATATCGTGCATCAATAAGCATACAAATAGAAGAGAATGTACATGATGAGTACAATATCTCAATAAACACAGAAGTTGTACAATGTGGATTTTTATATGTGATACAAAATGATGTGTTAATGAGCAATTTTATGCAACAAAAAATCCTGAAAAAGTGAATGCATATGCATCATTTGTCAAGTTGAAAGAAGTCCATGATGGATTGGTAAATGCATGGATTTACGCTTATTACGTATGAACTAAATTATTTGGATTGAGCTTGACACAACTCAAGAGATATTTTGATAAAGGGGGAGATAAGTTGGATATAACCATACTTTTATCAAAATTTCACTCTTAAAAGGTCATTATAATCACAGTTACAATGATGTACATATCATCAAGAGGAACTTATGAGCTTTAAAGAGAAAATTCTTTTGAAAGACCATGACATAGTGTGATTATTGTTCGACTTATAGTTCGAGTAGATGTGCAATTATATGCTTATTAAATCCATCAAAGTGCATCTAGAAATGTTGAGACATTTTACCATGGACAAGTTTAATCATATTTATTTAGCATGTTAAAGGATGTCTAACAATGACTTTATATCATTGCCTATCTGAATATGAATATTATTGGTTCAGAAATACCATAATTAAATGCATATGTGCATTATGTCGTACTGTTAGCTATATATTATTATTATTATTATTATTATTATTATTTTCTTTATGCATATTTATCGACATGTGTCCTTCTAGGAGATATCAGAATGAGTTAAAACATATATTTCAGGTATGAAAGATATGTGTTTATATTTTACTAACCCATCAAAACAAGTTTGGTTAGTCTTGTTGATGCAGAAAAACACAACATGATCATAGTGTTTACCAGATGAAGCCGTAGAAGTTTTCACGTGAAGATAATACAACATTATTCAACTTGAGGATTCAAATGTTAATGGACGAAGACGCAAATGATTGACTACAAAAGTTTTGGACAACTTTCACAGAAGATCGATATTTACCATTTTAACGGATATATAAATCAGGGGAGATAATACGCGCTGCACTCTTTTTCCCTTAGCTATGGTTTTGTCCCACTGGGTTTTCCTAACAAAGTTTTTAATGAGGCAGCATCTCCAAGCGTATTAAGTTGATAACCAAGGGGGAGTGTTATGAATATATTAATATTATGGTTATCAATACCTAATATAGATTAGCTTTTTCTCCAAGTTTTCCTATCCTATATATACATCTCATTGTATCTCCTTGTATTACACACATAATTATTGAAATCTCCATCTTTCTCCATACATCTCTCTTTCACATGTTTGGCTATTAAGCTTGTTTCACAACATACTGAATTTATTTAGTTATTTTTATTTTACTAGGGCTAGTGGATTAGTGTGACTATTTCTTAATATTGATTTTAAACCTTATATAACATTTCACAACTTTGGTGCCATAAAGTTCTCATTGGGCTACTATGCGGCACCGAATTGGTGGAATTTTTTCTGAATTTTAATTTTTGTTTTGTTTTAGTTTTGGTCTGTAATTAATGTAACGAAAACTGACCGAATGCTAATTTTCTTTTTTTCTTCTTTTATTATTTTGTTTCAGTTACGATACCGCGACGAATGCATTGAAAACCGACCGAATTCGCCTAGACTCACCACATTTTGTTTAGTTCCAGTATGGTAACAAAAACAGACCGAATGCTGGTGTTTTTATTAGTTCAGGTACCGTAACAAACATGACGAAAACCGACGAATTCGCGTTGACTCACCGTCTCAACGTACGGGATCGATAACGTTCGGGTTTTACCAATTATCACGTTTTACCGACCGATGCCACACCATTGGTCCACCCCATTTTTTATAGTTTTTTTTGTCTTAGTTCCGATACAATACACGTAACCGAAACCAACCGAACTCGTGTCGACTTACCACATCAATGCCTGGGTTTTACCATCGCTCGGGTTTTATCGACCTGCCCGGCGCAACGCACAGGGACGAACACTAGTTAGTTAATAACTAGTGTTTTACCCGACGCTTTTTGCCGGGTAGGTCGGATTTGTTTATGCACCCGTCACTTAGTGGTGGTGCACTAACGGGAGTTCGGTTGATTAACATATAAAAAATTAAAGAATTAAACTTGAGCCATAAACATAACACGTTGACAAGTTATAATTATAACTTTTATAATAACAATGGTTTTTAATATTAAATATTCATACATATATATGTGTTCCTTTAAAATAAATAAAGGAATTACAAAAATAATAACAAAGCAAATACACACGTAATACTAAGGGAAGGGGGTGGTGTGTGATGGGAAAACCATCACGCCTGATGGCTATTGAAACACCGTCACCGCCCCTCTCATCACGCGTTAAGTGGGTTTGAGTGATGGAACTCTCTCTCTCTCTATATATATATAAATATATATATATATATATACCTTAAATACACTCCTCCCACTCATACAAAAACCTATATATATATATATTTATATATATATGTATACCAAAACCTATCACACCATACCACACCACACCACACCACACCACCCCTTCTAAAATCCATCAAATGTAATAGATTTGGAGCTGGTGATGTGACATGCCACCATTGGGTGTGGTGTGTGAGAAAAATGGAACCACCCTCGCTTCCCTAAATTGAAGTAAAAAAAGAATTCCACCTCTTACACCCACCCCATCAATGTTTTAACAAATAAAACATCAACCACTAGACCAACACGTCATATTTATTAACCTCCCAGCTAATTTATCTAAAACCTAAATCATCATGCCAAAGTTTATGACACCAACCACCACTTTTACTCTATATTACCCAATATATGGTTGTTTTGTTAATATTGTGACAATAAAAAGTTGTATAAGGATTTTTTTTTACAGTTTTTTTCCTATTATCACTACACGTATACTTTCGCATTTCGATTATGTCACACTTGCCTTACACGTCTTACTATTATTAATTTTGTTTAATAAGCTTTATAAATATTAAAATTGAGTAAACAAAGATTATGCAACACAAACACAATGATATATACTAGTGTGGGTAGACTTAAGCTAATCAACCTTACATCCACTCTTTGAGTTATTAGTCTATAGCTTTCTTCACTGTGTTTCCTAAATCGGTAGAGATCTTGGTTTACCAATTTCTCACTAATATGGTGAGGATCAGTATTAACTTTTACTCTAAATCAATGCTCTCACTAATCAAGGTATAGATTACATTTGCAACTTTTCCATTACGTTGCTACAGTTCATTTATATTCTATCTAATTGAGTTACAGATCACATTCATTAGAGATTAATAGGTTCGTCACTTTCATGTCTATTGTCTAAGCAAGATAGATGTGGCTTTTACAATATATTCTTCTTAACAAATGAAAATATGTTTTTAATTGGGTATTACCATGTTTACTTACAACACTTCTTTTCAACATGGAAATTGTTTAAATAACTAAATCACTTAGAAAATACATTTTACAATTGAAGATTATATTTTCAACGGCTCAATTTAGTTTATGGTAGAAAGGTTGTTAAAACATCTATAAAAAGTCAAGCACACTGAAACGGCCATCCAAGGGACACACTTTTGACACACGGTATTACGGTATATCAATTATACTTTACCTTGATAAGTTTCGGTTTTTCAAAGATAACACATCTTGACAAAAAAGCGCAAAAGTTTTCTCCGCTTAATAGGAACTATGGTTAGGAATTTTGGCTATTCCAATAACGTTTGAATTCAGTATAATGAAATGTTAATAACGTGTTAGGTTTGGGACTTGTATTAATAAATCCAAACATGACCAATACATTTATTCATGTCAAATAAATTATCTTTAACTCACTATACTTATAATCATGTAACATAAACACGATTCAGGTAACCCATACATCTAAACAAAGTCAAAAAGATTGTAAACGAGTTGTATACAGATAAAACATGTCATAGTGACTTAAACTTATAAAAAGTAACTTTTTTAAACATGATGAAGATGTGTTATAAACATGTCAAATAAGTAAATATGAACACGACTCATTTAATTAAACGAAGATATTATCAACTCATATCAACGTAATATCAAACAAACAAACAAACATATCCGGTCCAAGAAGATAAAGAAACCGCTCACTAAAACCCTCGGGTCAACACAACATCATTTTAAGACCTAGGGGTCAACTTAACATCATTGTAAATACATAAAATACAAATAGTTAGAAGTTGAAAGACAATTAGACAAGGTATGAATTATGATACAAAAACCAGATATCCTATATAGACAACAACTAATCAACCTTATGACACAATTGACTTTCACTAAATTGACAAACAATACCTTTACTTACACGAATAGATCAATACTGTTTAAGCATACATCTCATACGAACAATGCACCACGTTTTCAACAATGTTTTCCGTTTTCTCCACCCACAAAAATGCTGCTTGATCACCTTCTTATAACTCGGCCTCTGTTGAACCAACTTCCAATACTCGATCAACCTCGGTCTACAACTTATATACTCCTTCTCCAACCCCAAAAGTTTTAACCGAGCCAATATCGGAACCAACATAACATCGGCTAATGTGAACTCGCTCCCAACTAAATACAAACTTTCTTCAAGTTGTGTTTCCACTTCATCAAGAAGCTTTACAAGATGTTGTTCACTTGCTTGCAACACTTGCGGGTCATGTAACTTTTCTTCGTTGTCATAAGCTTCTTTAAGTTTTGCGTGGTATGCAGTGGCCAAGTCAGGGGCCTCGGACATTCGGGCAATTATTACTCGTCGTACGAATTTGGATGTGTAAATGTAGTATTTTTCGGGGATATGGGAAATGGTGAAAAACTTCGGGTTCCATTCTTGAATTTTGTGCATCCATTCGGCAACTTCTTTGCTGCTTTGTGTTATTACGCCACTGCCCGATGATACCAACGCGATTCTCTCTATGTACCTGTAAATTTTCATGTTAGAATCGAATAATACATAAAACCATCAGGATTGTTTTTATATTTTCTTATGAGTATGACACTGGTTAGAAAAACTAATATTAAGTTATTGAGCCTTTGTAGTTTGTAAATCTCTACCAAGTGAACTAGGGGTGTGCATGAAACCGAAAAAACCAAATTAAAATAACTGAACCCAAACAAAAAATGACAGCTTGGTTTTATGTTTTGTAAAAATCGAACTTTGATTCAGTTTCGGTTTTCCATTTTATAAGAATTGGAAAAACCAAACCGAACTTATGGATTTTCATTTTTTATTTAAATACGTAATTTATAAGAATTTAAAAATAGTGTAACCTAAAAGCCCTCTAGAAACCAAACTCAAATCAGCCCGTTTTTAATAGAACCGGTGGAAATCACCTTATCTGGTTCGATGTAAAACAATAATACAAGAAACAGAACATCTTTGGCGTATATTACGTAACATGTGATACATATTATGCTACTGAAAATATGAACTTACTGAATAATCTCTATAGTGTTGAAGAGAACATGCGACCCGTTTTGAAAAACGGGTAGTTTGGCGGTTGGATTCATCCTAAAGAACGAAGGATCCATGTTCTTGCCTGTAACGGGATTAACATGGTATGACGTGTAATCAATGTTTCTTTCTTCCAAAGCCAGCCTGACCTTTTGGCTCTCTAATGAAAACGGGTGATGATACAACTGCATCTGGCCTTCGGGTCAACACCAAAAGTCAAAATCTGAAAATACAGTCAATCATAAATATAGATTGAATTATCATCATGCTTTTAAAAAAACCAAAGCTTAAGACTATAAAGAATCTATGGAATGAATACTATTAGCTTTTATATTAAGCTGATAATAATATTCATTCCATAGATTCTTCTAGAAAGTAAAAGACCACAAATTTGATCAATCTTCATTACTTTAGTTTACATTGTAGATTAATCACATATAAAGTGGAAAAGATAGAAATTTTCTGTTCTTTATGCATCCAGTTTCACAAAAAGTTGGCATTTTCACAAGAACTTCATAGTTTATACTCGATTGAATACGAACACTGAAAACGCCTAAATTATTCACAAATTCAAACCAACTTCATGAACTTCATAATTGATTGAATACGAACACACAAAAAGCCTAAATTATTCACAAAAATTCAAAATAATTTTATGAACTTCGCAATCGATTAAACAAATACAGAAAAAGCCTGAATTTTTCACAAATAATAATAAATCAACCTTATGAATTTCACAACCGATTTAACCCGAACACAGAAAAGGGCTTAAAGTATTCGTAATTCAAATCAACTTAATGGACTACATAATCAATTGAATACAAACACACAAAAACCCAAGTTGTTCAGAAATTCAAATCAACTTCATAATCGGTTGAAACGAAACTAGAGCACGGATTAATGATTATCAAGTTTATAATCGGTGAAGAAACGACGAACAATCAATTACTGAAACAAATTTATAAACTTTATAATCAACAGAATACAAACACAGTAAAAACCAAAATGATGATTCACAAGCGACATAAACACGACTTAATAAAGAGAAACAATAATCAATAAACATTTAATAATCAATTTGATATTTTAAGTAAATAACCTTACATAAAAAACTGGACGATTAATAATGTAATTGTAACCAATCAATCACCAATGCAAAAAACAATTAGTGGGTATGGTTTGTACATACAAAAGACAGGATTTTGATTGCAAAAGAACGAAGATTTAATGATGAATTTGGTAAATACCTGGAAAATTTAGGGGTTTTTTAAGTGACAGTTTGAATTGAATGGTGGGTTTATTGTTTATGGAAAGTGACAGAGAATGTGGAATTCTAGCGAATGACGGGTTGGATTGGATGGAAAAGGCACAGAAACTTCAGTCTACAACTTGCGATGCGTAGGGTACAAGTTTATAAGAATCATATGGTAGTTTTGTAATATTTTGATATTTAAATATGTTTTTATACTAAACATAGTTGGCGCTATATGCCCTCAAAAGGCCCGCAAGGTACACCGTCTCTCGGGCGCTTTGGAACTAAAAATGGTCTTCATCGTCATGATGATAGCGCATAGATCAATGGTAAGAAAGATGGGGGCGTTTCTTAGCGCCACCACCAAATTCGGTCTTACAAAATGATTTCTTTTTTGTCGTATGTTTTAAAATAATGTGGTGTCGACTAACCTACTTGTAATTAGGTTTACAATGATTTAAGAAAAATAATTTGATTGAAAAGAATGAAGCTTCTCAAACAAAAGTCACCTACCTGCGTTTTATAAATTACAAATTCGCTATTTATTACTAGTTAATAAACATAGGAGAATAACTTACTATAATATTATGATTGATTAATATAATAAGAAAAGAAGACACGGATATCGACACCCGCAACAATAAACAAAATTGGTGGTTATAGCAAACAGAATTATCGAACCATAACATATTTTACCATACCATTACTTGTACACTAGGAATTCTCGTATTATAATGGATCCCACGTTAAAAGGTTAAGCAAACTTTATACGAGTATTTGCCTTTTAAAGGACAGGCAACACGCCAATGAAAGCAAGCACAAAATGACTACATTATTCGGTTTATTTTAGTCTAGAGTAAACTGAGGTTTTCTTCCCTGTAATTTGTCCAGATCTTCGGTTTTAGTTCAATAGTTTCAGATTTTCGATTTTCGTCTATGTGGTTTTATTTCACTTCCAATTAAACTTATTAGTGTGCTCCTCACGTGAGGGGCATTTTGTCCTTTTTCTCCTCAAATAAACCACACTCCTAATTCGCAAACCCCCCTCACGTGATGGGCTGGATTGTATTTGGGAAAATAAAGGACAAAACTGCCCCCTCACGTGAAGAGCAAGCTGATGGGTTTAACGACCAGACTTAATAGATTAGTGAATTCAGGATTAATTGCAAGTGAAATGAAACCACAGGGACGAAAATCATAATTTTAAAACTATTGGACTAAAATAATATATTTGGATAAACCACATGAACGAAAACTGCAATTCACTCTTTAGTCTAAATCCAAACAATTTAAATTAATTCTAGTTCACAATTCACTAAACCGTGAAATAACCAAAACCGATCATTAATCATTCTCCGGTATGATTTCTAATTTGACTACTTCAACTCGTTTAGTAAACAAATTTGAATTGATGTCTAAATTTGACTCAAAAGTCAAAACTAATGTGAATTTCTTGTCGGATTCGCGTGAAGGAAGGTCTACTATCCGATCAGCGGACATTTTTGTGTTTGGATGGGCGGGGGGAAAGCATGCTTGTGTGAACTTACTGGGGTGTCCCCTCTTTTCGGGCTTAGGGACACCGGGTTTGTTTCTAGACAGGCGGTGATAAAGGCGGAAACAGAGAAAATTACTAAGCACGAGAAGGCATGTGTTGAGAATCAACATGCCTTTATCCCTTTTGTTTTTGATACATTTGGGTCTCTCGCCCCCGATGCTGCTACGTTTTTAAAAAGAGTTCAGCGGGTTGTGCACAGTAACTCAACGACGCCGAAGAACGATAACTTTGTTTTCAGTAGGATCGGTTTTGTCATTCAAAAGGGGGTGGCGGCGCAACTTGTTACCCGCTTACCTGCCTTTCTATTGTAACCGGATCATTCTTTTTGGTTTAATGAAATTGAAAGTATTTATATAAAAAAATGCATAATGTTTCTTGGCCACCGATATGATCCATAAATAATGCTCACAATGTTGGATGGGAGATGGGAAACACGTGTATGGTCAGGATGACATATAAGAATATTGTCGGTGAAAGTCGTAGACCCACTTTCGTACATCAAATGCTAGAAAACTCGTGAAACATTTCATTGCAAATTCAGTAAACCACACGTTGTACATCTAGCTATCTATAACACTTATTGAGTGAACCAAAATGCGGTTAGCTACGAGAAAGTGTCCCGGTTTCAAGTCTCGTTATGAGCAAGGAAGAGGAAGATAGATTATGGACTAGTTTATACGAAACTTTGACTTTAACTTCATGTGAGAATCCAAGCGAAACCTTAACCTTCGTGTAATCCAACTTTCATGCGAATCCTGATCATGCGAAGCTTTGTTTGTTAAGCATGAGTCTTAAATTATTATTCCCAACAAACATGTCAATGAATAGTTGCACAGTTATAATTTCCCGAAGCTAAGACAACATGGCGCTCGTGTTGATATAGCTATTAGCTACCATAAGCCTCACCATGAGGGTCACTGGCGGATCGTACTGTGGGCCAAGGCGGGCTACGACCCTCCACCTTTTTGTTTTGTAGTGTAAATTTTATGAAAAACCCAAAAATGTTTTATATTGAAATTATTAATTAAAATAATCCTCCAGTTCGTCCATAATATGTGTTCAAGAGTGTGACATCAACACGACACTTCAATTTGTTGGACTTTTGTGCCTTCTCCAACGAGGATGACATACTCACCTCCTCCTCATCCAACTTCTTGTGATCAATGTAATCTGGCTTGCCCTTAAGTGTAACCTTCAAATCTACAAAGGTGCGTGATCAAATACTCTATCTATAGTACATATACTCTTATGTTGTCTATTAGGTTATGTGTAGTGGAGGGGCTACAAGTTTTGTTTTGTTTTTTTTTGGGTGGGGGGGGGGGGGGGTTGACAAGTTGACACGTGCAAGAGGGGGAGGGGGGTATGCAGCCTGAGGGGGCGGTGTTGTAGCCCACAAATCGCCCCACCTCCAATACTTGATCACCACATCAGCAGCCTTCATACACAAGCCGACACATCACACCGCTTTTGCTTTTTGGTTTATCAAATATTGAAGTTAGCGTTGGTTTTACCGGTTGCAACCACAACCATTGAAAGATGTTTTTCTAAAATGAAGTTAATCAAGACAGATTTGTACAACCGAATGGGTGATGAGTATTTTAACAATGCTTTGTTTGTGCGGTCGAAAGAGAAACGTTTGATAAAGTAAAAAAAGATGATGTAATAATTCGATTACAAGCTTTCAAAAACCGGATAGATGAAATTTGCACTCCATGTGTTTAAATTTATTTCTTATTGTGTTTCTATTTTGTTCCGTTTACATCAAGGCCGGCTATGAGGCAGGTCTCGGTGGTCGACCTACTCGGGCCCGACAACCGCGATAAGCCTGGATTTTTATTTTTTAATTATATATATTTTCTTGAAAACAAAATATATTTTTAATGTTTAAACTCAATTACTCAACTAATTCAAGCCCAAACTTTTTTCGCCTTCCTGCCTATAGATTTTTCACGATTCTCGAAAACGACCATACTTTACATTGTGTGAAATACAGTAATAAGAAAATTTGGAACGTTACCTAGGGGCCTATAGGTTGCTACCCCTCAATTTTTTGTCGGCAGTACAAATTTTTTCTTATTTTGTTGGTTTTTGTATTTCGCTACCCCTGAAAAAATATAATGTTACCCATACTCGTTTAAAGCCCAGCCAAATTAAAAGTTCAAAATATATAAAACTCCAACCAAAGTTCAAAGCCGAAACCAACCAACCCAATGACCCATTAACCATATTTCTTTTATGTTCATTGTTTAGTTTAAAGTTCAAAACTTTTCTTTTTACCGTCATACAATGTAAGAGTATCCCTGCATTGAATAAATCACTAATGTTGATCATTAAAGAGTGCCCCTTCTAATGTGTTCTTTCATAGTTGCAAATCAAATTTAAGCTTGAGACTAGCTCAAGTCAGCTCCTCCATACGTCCATACGTAAGGACCCGACCCAGATTTTGATGTAACAAAAATGTTTAAATTTATGCCAAATTTGACTAGCAAACCAACAAACACAAGTGTTTGGCATCTTTCTACCTTGTAGAGTTAGTCCTTTCTTTCTTGCTAATTTTGTAGGTAAAGAGAAATTATAAACACATAACTACCATCAATTCATTATACATAAGCATATAAGTTCATCGATTTAAGATTTCCATACCAAGAAAAAAATTAAGGAACATCAACAACAAGATTACTTGAAAGTTATAAAGAAATGTTAATCATGGGGATTTAACAAATTATCAAATTTTGATACAATGTTAATAAAATGGGTTAGGATAAATGTACCCCCTGGTTGCTTGTCATACTTGGAAAAACCAACTTTTATATTAACCCTTGAAATCATATAATTACCAAATTAGCACAAAAGTAAGAATTTAATATTATTTTTTTACAAGTTGCGTTTTCTTTTTATGATTTCGAGTTTAGGGGTTTGGGTTTCAGTTTTAGGGCTTAGGGTTCGGGTTTAGGGTTTAGGGTTCGGTTTCGGGTTTAGGGTTCGGTTTTGGGTTTTGGGTTTCGGGTTTAGGGTTTTGGTTTTAGGGTTTAGGGTTCGGTTTCGGGTTTCGGGTTTAGGGTTCGGTTTCGGGTTTAGGGTTTAGGGTTCGGTTTCGGGTTTAGGGTTTAGAGTTTAGGTTTTAGGGTTTAGGGTTTCGGGTTTAGGGTTTTGGTTTTAGGGTTTAGGGTTTCGGGTTTTGGGTTTTGGTTTTGGTTTATTTTTTAAAAGATAAAGTGGTAAAATAAGGATATTATAAATATATATACTATTAAAATTAAAAAAAGATATTATAAATATTTATAATATTAATATTAAAAAAATAAATTAATAGTAATACTTGATAGTTTTAATTTGATATATGTAGTGGAGATATAAAATGAAAGTAATGTTGTAGGGACTAATATGTATATAAATAATGTTAGGAGCTAATTGTAATTTATGTAATAAGTTCAGGGGGGACATATTTAGTAAAAATGAAGTAATGGGGGGGGGGGGGGGTATGTTTAGCAGCACCCTAACAAAATTTGTCACTGCTTCGCAAATAAAAATTATCCATTTTTTGGAAAACAATTTTTTCGATAAAAATAAATTTTTATGGGCTTAGGGTGTAGGGGTTTCACGACGGGGCATGCTGCTTTAAAAGCAGTTTCATGTAAAATGACTAAACATGAGAAGACTTGTATTGACAACCAACATGTATTTATGCCGTTCGCATTTGACACTTTGGTTTCCTTGCACCTGAAGCTGTGACCTATGGGGCTACTTAGCATAGTAATGCTATGACTCCAATATATATAGATGCATTAAAATATTGGGTTTTGCTATTCAAAAAGAGTTTGCAGCGCAACTTGTTGCCCGTTTGTCTTCTGTCTTGATGTAAACGCTTCGTATCAAGTTACATGATCGAAAGCCAATCTATTACGAATCCATGCAATTATATAGACACTGATGTAATGCAAAATATTTAGGTACAAATATGATATAACTAGCTAATCGTGAATTAACAAAACAAAAAGACAAAAAAAAAAAAATTGGACCTAAAATTCTAATTTCAAATTCATTATTTTGTGTCATTTTTTTTTGCTCAAAATTTTCAGTTTCAAACGGTAAGGTAATATCTAAAAAACAAAACAAAACAAACCAAACTCTTTGACATATTGAAACTCGAAATGGAAAAATTGAAACCGAACGATTTTCAAAAACTCAAAAATCAAATTTTCGGTTTGGTTTAAGCTTTAAACCGACACTTGGCACACAATTATGTTTACTACTTTTATAATTATAAGATTTTCCTTTTAATTTTAATATGGTATTTTATGTTGTAAATCTTAGAAACACAAAATCAGAAAACCTGGAAGATTCGTGTTTGTATGGAGGTGCGTGGGAAATTTTTAATGTGGATTTGCAGTATATTATAATAGCCATGACGAGTCAACATGAAACAACATATATGCTGGATATCGAAATTATAAGGTTTTTGATGACTCGTTTAGCTTTTTTTAATTGGACATGTTGACCCTTTAATCAATTTAAATTTAGAATAAAATTATAAATATATATTTATAGGGTCGGCAAGTTAACCGGCCTATTTATGACTCATTTAACCTATTTATTATAATTAGTTTGTTACCTACCAACCCACTCATGAGTCATGACTGGTTGAGCTCATTTACAACTTCATTACAATACATCAATTGTTTACAAACAATGACCTTTGACTCATTTAGATAGATGAGTTGATATCTTTTACGAAATAAATATATGGGTTGGGCTGGAATTAACCAATTCAATCGGCTAACCCATTGACCCAACATGATTGCCTCATTTATATACCGTTTAATACATAGAAAAATACCTACTATAGCCCCCAAACAAATTTAGTCATAATCGGTCTGTGTTGGTCAATCATTCACAGAGCCACCTTATGTGTGTTGAGTTTTCGTGTTTTTTTAAGAACTCATAACACAATATCTATGAATGGCCTATTCTTTTTGAGTGATTGAACCCATTGGTATTACAAACAAAATTTGACCCATTTTAGTAAAATTTTTTTCAGGAAATGGAATTTTTATAAAATTTTTAATATAAATAAAGAAATTATAAACAAAATATTGAAACCCCATGAGCCCAATTTGATTTTTTAACTAGCAATGGCCTAAATAAAACTCCAATTATGCACCATCATATATGAACAAAAGATAAAAGCAACACAGAAAAATGGGATCCTAGGTGTTGCCTGCAAAAACATAAAGGAGTATTTGTATTTATAAATGATTTGACATCATAGATAATCCAGTGATCCAGACCCGAATTCCTTAACTGTGATTACTACTAAATTTGACTAATTGTACTATGCAACTAAACTGTTCTAAGGGGCCAAATTAAATAGCATGACAACTTCATCATGTATAACTAACATGATGATTGGATATAACCAATGTAGGGGTATGGTACTAAAACACCGGTTCTACGACCCTAAATCTATTATGTTTGGCTTATTTCATTACATGGACTAATACGATGTTATTGGGCCGAGTGGGTTTTGTGGAGGTAACCCTAACTGGGCTAGGCCCATTAGGGTACCATGATGGTGGCCATGAGACTCTATATAAGGAGGTCTCCACCTCCTTATCATGGGTCATGCTCAATAAGAGCCACCACCACTTTTTGTGTCTGTGAACAAGAAATCCTCAGGATATCTTAGCAGTCGCCTCCACACCCCCGAAACCATTGCAGGTCACGGCATTGCAGGTCGCCGGCGCAGCCGCTGAAGAAGAAGAAGATCAAGACGTGGTTCGTTCATCTCGAAAATCCGTGGAAACATCGTCATGGATCAGGTGAGATTCATTTCGTGGTTCGACATTGGCGCCATCCGTGGGACGGCAACGAACTGCCCTTCGATCTTCATCTCGGCTGTCAGATCTCTCCCAAGAAAAACGCAGATCTGGAAGTTTACAGAAAAAGGCTTCAAAGCTTGTTCTATTTAAAGCTCAAAAAGATCCATAGATCTAAAAAGAGGCTTCCAGATCTGGGCAAGAATGGAAAATCCGTGATTCGAATGATCGGATCTCCGAATCTGTAAATCTGTGATTCAGGATCTCCGAATCTGTGATGGTTTTAAATCTGCTCCGAATCTTCAGATCTGTCCAGATCTGATAAATCAGATCTAGGTCTAGATTACAGACCTGGATTTTAGGTCTAAGTTGCAGATCTGACTCTTAAATTGCAGATCCAGAAGTTACTAGACTTCCGCCGCCATGTACGCATGCCCGGGGGTTCTCACTCCGCAGCCGTGCATGTGCCGCCGCGGAAACCACCATCTGGGTTTTGCGCAAGAGACCTCCGCCATGCACACGCACTTGCGAGTCACCACTCTATCGCCGTGCATGCGCGCATCAGGCTACGCGCCAAACTTCAAGGTTGGGAATCCTCCTAATATCCCATATGGCTACGCGCCAAGGTTGGGAATCCTCCTAATATCCCATATGGCTACGCGCCAAGGTTGGGAATCCTCCTAATATCCCATATGGCTACGCGCCAAACTTCAAGGTTGGGAATCCTCCTAATATCCCATATGGCTACGCGCCAAGGTTGGGAATCCTCCTAATATCCCATATGGCTACGCGCCAAACTTCAAGGTTGGGAATCCTCCTAATATCACATATGGCTACGCGCCAAGGTTGGGAATCCTCCTAATATCCCATATGGCTACGCGCCAAACTTCAAGGTTGGAAATCCTCCTAATATCCCATATGGCTACGCGCCAAGGTTGGGAATCCTCCTAATATCCCATATGGCTACGCGCCAAACTTCAAGGTTGGGAATCCTCCTAATATCCCATATGGCTACGCGCCAAGGTTGGGAATCCTCCTAATATCCCATATGGCTACGCGCCAAACTTCAAGGTTGGGAATCCTCCTAATATCCCATATGGCTACGCGCCAAGGTTGGGAATCCTCCTAATATCCCATATGGCTACGCGCTAAACTTCAAGGTTGGGAATCCTCCTAATATCCCATATGGCTACGCGCCAAGGTTGGGAATCCTCCTAATATCCCATATGGCTACGCGCCAAACTTCAAGGTTGGGAATCCTCCTAATATCCCATATAGCTACGCGCCAAGGTTGGGAATCCTCCTAATATCCCATATGGCTACGCGCCAAACTTCAAGGTTGGGAATCCTCCTAATATCCCATATGGCTACGCGCCAAACTTCAAGGTTGGGAATCCCCCTAATATCCCATATGGCTACGCGCCAAACTGCAAGGTTGGGAATCCTCCTAAGATCCCATATGGCTACACGCCAAACTTAGGGGTTAGGAATCCTCATACCATATGTTCACGCATCACATATGCTCACGCATATTACACATGCTTACGCATCACATGCTTACGCATCACATGCTTACGCATCACATGCTCGCACATGTCACAGTCTACACGCACGCGCACGCAACATCTGCGCGTGGCGCATAACACAAAACCAAAGTCTACGCGCACGTGCATGCAACATCTGCACGTGGCGCGTGACATAAAGCAGCCCGTAAGTCGCCTCACGCGCTGGCTTTATTATTCACAGCTCATAAGACGCCTCGCGCGCAAGCTGTTATTATTCTTACAGCCCGTAAGTCTCCTCACGCGCTGACTTTATTATTCACAGCTCATAAGACGCCTCGCGCGCAAGCTGTTATTATTCTTACAGCCCGTAAGTCGCCTCACGCGCTGGCTTTATTATTCACAGCTCATAAGACGCCTCGCGCGCAAGCTGTTATTATTCTTACAGCCCGTAAGTCGCCTCACGCGCTGGCTTTATTATTCACAGCTCATAAGACGCCTCGCGCGCAACCTGTTATTATTCTTACAGCCCGTAAGTCGCCTCATGCGCAGGCTTTATTATGCTACAGCTTGTAAGACGCCCCTCACGCGCAGCCTTTTATTATTATCTTAGCTCGTAAGTCGCCACTCGCGCAGGCTCTATTATTATAGCTCGTAAGTCGCCTCACGCGCCAGCTTCATTATTCTACAAGCTCGTAAGTCGCCTCGCGCGCCAGCTTCTTTATTATTACAGCTCGTAGGTCGCCTCGCGCGCCAGCTTCTTTATTATTACAGCTCGTAAGTCGCCATGCGCGCAGGCTCTCATTATTCTACAGGCTTGTAAGTTGCCTCACGCGCCAGCTTCATTATTCTACAAGCTCGTAAGTCGCCTCGCGCGCCAGCTTCTTTATTATTACAGCTCGTAAGTCGCCTCGCGCGCCAGCTTCTTTATTATTACAGCTCGTAAGTCGCCATGCGCGCAGGCTCTCATTATTCTACAGGCTTGTAAGTTGCCGCACGCGCCAATTTTATTACTTTCACAGCTCGTAAGTCGCCTCACGCGCCAGCTCAATTATTATTCTTATAGCTCATAAGACGCCTCTCGCGCGCAAGCTTTATTACTTTCACAGCTTGTAAGTCGCCTCACGCGCCAGCTCAATTATTATTTTCAAAGCTCATAAGACGCCTCTCGCGCGCAAGCTTTATTTCACAGCTCGTAAGTCGCCTCACGCGCCAGCTCAATTATTATTCTCAAAGCTCATAAGACGCCTCTCGCGCGCAGGCTTTTATTATTCTAAGCTCGTAAGACGCCTCTCGCGCGCAGGCTTTTATTATTCTAAGCTCGTAAGACGCCTCTCGCGCGCAGGCATTATTATTATTTTAGCTCGTAAGTCGCTTCTCGCGCCAGCTCCATTATTATTTTAGCTCGTAAGTCGCCTCACGCGCGAGCTTCATTATTATTATAGCTTGTAAGTCGCCTCGCGCGCAGGCTTTTATTACAACATGTCACCATCATGAAGAAAGCCTCTCAAAACTCAGACAATAAAGACAAGGCCAAAGAAAAGGGAAAAAACCGCCTCACACCTTATAAAGTCCAGCGCTCCACCTAGACGCTTGCGCGCCCAGGAGCAACACTGGACTTGGGGGGGCTTGTAGGGGTATGGTACTAAAACACCGGTTCTACGACCCTAAATCTATTATGTTTGGCTTATTTCATTACATGGACTAATACGATGTTATTGGGCCGAGGGGGTTTTGTGGAGGTAACCCTAACTGGGCTAGGCCCATTAGGGTACCATGATGGTGGCCATGAGACTCTATATAAGGAGGTCTCCACCTCCTTATCATGGGTCATGCTCAATAAGAGCCACCACCACTTTTTGTGTCTGTGAACAAGAAATCCTCAGGATATCTTAGCAGTCGCCTCCACACCCCCGAAACCATTGCAGGTCGCCGGCGCAGCCGCTGAAGAAGAAGAAGATCAAGACGTGGTTCGTTTATCTCGAAAATCCGTGGAAACATCGTCATGGATCAGGTGAGATTCATTTCGTGGTTCGACAACCAACAAACGAGTCCAACAAAAACATCAACAAATCAACCATGAAAGTCAGCATCTTGTTCTAGTTCTGAACTTGGTAAAACCATCATCATCAATATCATCACCATTCCTCATCATCGTCCTTATCCTCAATAAAGTCATCGTCCACGCCATCATCCTCGTCATCATACCTCTTTTTATATACCTTGGGCTCGATAGTAACATCACGACTCTTTCTATCAAGAGGATTACCGGGCAGTTTCAGATATTTAATCTGTTTTGAACATCGTGTTGGGTCAATTGTTGTTTGGCACAAGTGTAAGGCCCAACCCAATAATTAGGTTTTATTATATCTGGTAATGTGGCTAACAAGTTAGGGTTAATCTATATAAACCGAGTTATGGTTAGACATTAAAAAGTGTGAGTTGGTGTAGCCGAGTTAGGGTTCATCAAGAGTCAAACCGAGTTAGGGTTTGAGGGGTTGTAATCAGTTTTTAGAGTGAGATTTTCTGATTAATATAAACGCGAGTTATTCGTTTAGTTTGTGTGTTGATTATCGATACGTGACTTGAATTGGTATCAGAGCCAAGTTCCAGAAATCGATAATCGGTCAGTGGCGTTCGGTTGCTTGAGGAGGAGCTATCAATCGGTGAATATCGGAACCAAGTTGGGTTCGTAGTGATACGTCGGAGTAGCGGCGTGGTACTGTTAAAGCGGTGCAGCAAGTAGGTTGTTTGTGCGGCAGCAAACTCGGAAACAAGTTCTGATCGGAGTTGAAGGTTAGCCATAACCAAGTCCGGGTTGTCATAGCACGATTGGAATGAAGAACAAGGACGGTGGAGGGTTTCCATTATTGCCCTTTTGCGTCTGCGTCTTTATATTTTAATTGGACAAAGAAGACGTGAGATTCATAGTCTTTCCGTGGGTATTATTGCTTAAAGGTGATTTTTGGTTTTTTGATTTGCTGTAGTCCTACGTTCAAAGAAAAGAAAATAATAATTTTGAGTTATTATTTTTATTGGAGGTAAAAGTCAAACAGGTAGTTTTGGTTTTTATTTTCTTCAAAGACAACAATTGGTAATTCGGTTTTTCGAGAGTTATTCGTAATCGGGTTTCGTGAATAAACAGGTTCGGTTTTGAAAAGTTGTTCAGACTGAGTTCTTTGTGTTTGTTCCAACGAAGTGGAGCAAGGGGGGTTTGACACCGTCAATGGCAGGTGACAAAGAAGATTCTATAATCCAACCCAAAGCGAGTGGGGGATATCATTGCAGGTTCCAAAGTTGAATGGAACTAATTACATCACATGGGAGATTGTGGTGGAAGTGATCTTAGATGATCAAGAGTTATAAGAAGTTGTTCAACCGAATGAGGGTGCGGCTATTGATGCGAAGAAGAATAAAACGGCAAGGTCGTTTTTGTTCCAAGTTATGGAAGGTAATATTCTTCTTCAGGTTTCTCAATACAAGAATGCTCGAGAAATATGAGCGGCTTTGAAGGCACAGTTTGTTGGGGCCGAGCGAGTCCAAAAGGCTCGACTACTGACGTTGAAAAGTGAATTTGAGAAACTCAAGATGGCGGAAGACGAGACTGTTGATCAGTTTGCAGGAAAAATAACCGGTATGGTTTCAAAGGCAACGGGTCTTGGTCACGTATTCGAGCAAGATGTATTGGTGAAAAAGTTACTTGACGCGGTTCCAGACAAATACTTCAACTCGGTAGCCTCAATCGAGCAAACGGTTAATCTCGATAGTATGAGATTTGAAGATGTTGTTGGAAGACTTAAGGCGTTTGAGGAACGTCTACGAGGGAGAGAACGCGCTTCAAATTCACAAGGTCAATTACTTTTCAATCGGACAGAAAGTAATTACAAAGTGAAGTCGTATGATCAATCCGGTAGTCGAGGTAAGGGTTAGCCGAGTTCACAAGGACGTGGAAAAGGCCAGGAAACCGGAGGTCAAGACCGAGAGGATGAGGATCAAGATGGTTGTGACAACCGATATGGTCAATATCATGGTTCAAGGTATACGTGTCAAAGAAGATCGAAGGATTGTCAATGGAGAAGGAATGATATGTCACACCTTCAGTGTTACCGTTGTGATGAGTTCGGTCACTTTGCGTCTACGTGCCCGGAGCGTATGAAGAAAAAAGGAAGAATCTAATTTGAACAAAATTGATGATTTTGATCCAAGTTTATTTATGATTAAAGGTGATCAGAAAACGGTTTTCCTGAATGAAGATGGTGTGATTCCAAAACGTTTCGAAACCGAGCCGATGGAGAAAGATGTTTGGTATCTCGACAACGGAGCATCGAATCACATGACGGGTAATAAAGCGTATTTTTATGAATTGAATGAACAAGTCACGGGAAAGGTGAAGTTCGGAGATGAATCTTGTATTGATATTCGGGGAAAAGGGTCGGTATTAATTGAAGGGAAAATGGGGGAGTAGTTCCTGTTGACCGATGTCTACTACATCCCGAGCTTACAGTTCAATATCATAAGTCTTGGTCAAGCAACGGAAGGTGGATGCGAGATTCACATGAAACATGATTTGCTAACCATTAAAGATGATATGGGTAAGCTTTTGATGATGGTGACAAGGACCAAGAATCGATTGTACAAGATCAATCTCAGTATAACAAGTCCCGGTAAATGAGCTATCATTGGAATGAAGAATTTTGCAGGTAGGGATCTTCAAAGAATTGGACTGAAAGAAGACAAGTCGGTTACGAGTCAGATTCCAATCAAAGATCCAAGTTTCAAAATTCAAAGTCCAAAGAAGAGTGTTCAATAAACTAAACGCGTGATCAAGGAAGTGATTCAAGCCCAAGGGAAGGTGTCCAATGATCATACGAAGCAAGTGTGTCTTCTAGCCAAGTGGAGCCGAAAGAACATTGCAAGAGATCATGAAAAGCCTTAGGAGAATCAAGAGAATGTTGACAAGCGTGAAGTTGAAAACCCGCCAATTTCGAGTAGGAAATTATGGGGTGAGTCGGTTGGCTCGGATACAACAATTGTGGGGGTGATTGTTGGGTCAATTGTTGTTTGGCCCAAGTGTAAGGCCCAACCCAATAATTAGGTTTTATTATATCTGGTAAAGTCTCGGCTAACAAGTTAGGGGTAGTCTATATAAACCGAGTTATGGTTAGACATTAAAAAGTGTGAGTTGGTGTAACCGAGTTAGGGTTCATCAAGAGTCAAACCGAGTTAGGGTTTGAGGGGTTGTATTCAGTTTTTAGAGTGAGATTTTCTGATTAATATAAACGCGAGTTATTCGTTTAGTTTGTGTGTTGATTATCGATACGGGACTTGCCATCGTTTCCCGAGAGCCCCTTTGTGATCAGTCTGGCAGCACTGACGCAAGTCAAGTGATTCAAGGTGACTACAACCATCTAGAATCGTGGGCAACACAATATTTGTCATGATGTTTCCAATGAGTTCAAGGTGCCTTAATACAAGTTGGGCAAATTCTTCCCAATGGCCAACGCCACGTCATCTGACACGTAGTCATTTGGTGCCATGTTATCATACTCATCTTCAAATGCTGGCCAGCTCACCTTTAGTGTTTTTAAAAGAGGACAGTAACGCCCGGCAGCTTCAATATCTCCTACTTAAAAATCTGTTGTGCGCAGGCTAAGTTCCTCTAATGCTGCAAATTTCTCCATACATTCAGTCCAGCCGTCATAAAGATCACCAAAGCACCATATGATCTCAAAATGTGGAAGTTGACTTGCTCTATTAACAGGAGACTAATAATTAGTTAAATGTTAAAACACGATTTCTTAATGGTAATATAAGCTCCACTCAGTAGGGGTGCTCAATAAATGTCAAAATTGATATCAGTAAGTCGGCTAGTTTGGCTGGGATGAGATCCAAACAATTCGGTTTTGTGGCTTTGATAGTTTAATGGTTTGGTTAGGTTTGAAACTTGGATCAGGGTGTTTAAACCAAACTGGCTTAATGACCTTTATGAATTTATTTTCATTTTTATAATTAAATGTAGGTACGTATGTGCAAAAACCATGAACAATATTTATCATTTTAATGATAAAACCAATCAGTAACCCATCCCAGGCAGTTTGGTTTGTCGTTTCCTAAAATCAGAGTTGGCAAGTTGAGCCCAAAGTTTACATAAAAAAGGCCGAACTGGACTTGGACACCCCTACCAAGTATTAAATCAATAATAGACCCGTGCAATGCGATTAATTCAATACTTATCCTTTAAGCTGATATCTTTGATTCTTTTTCATCAATAAACACGAGACCTGCGTGACGCGGTTAATTCAAAGAATCTTTGGCTCTTACTATTAACAAAAACACAAAAGAAGGCAATTTAGAAGCTCCATATACCTGTCAACAATATACAGAAGAACCTCATGACTGCAAACATCAACAATGGTAAGATCAACCAATTGGGATTGGCTTCTGTCCACAGCACACTTACATATCTAATAAAGTGCGGGCCTTGCATCTGGATCCCAATGATTTCCTATATGAAGGACCTTCCACATAGAAGGGTCCTTGCAGATTTCACACCATGCAGTGTACACTTGTTGGGCATTCTCGAGTATGTCAACCACACCGACTCTGTAGAGAATATTGGCCATTACATCATGAGGGAGCGTCAGCCATTCTCTTGTTTGTTCCATTGCTTTCAGTTGTTTCATCAATACTTTAGCATGCACAAAGTAAACGAAAGTTCAGAATATAATAATATTAATATAATGAACATTTTGTAAAAATAACAAGTAATGATACAGGGGAAATTTTATGCACACAAATATATAGAAAACAACACAAAGATCAGCATTTGTATTGTATTTGCACTTCTAAGAACTGATAAACTTCAAAAAACTAAATAAAGTTTCAAGTAATATGCAACAGTTTCAGCAATAGCTGAAAGCATATAGTAGAAAAAAGCAGAATTCAACTCAGATTTCCAACAAAGATTGGAGCTTTATTCGTAACCAATTTGTAGACAAAACTGCAGGATCATGCATCCATAAGATACCAAAAACTTCATGTAAACATAACAATAGTGGATGCCAATAATGTGAACATTTTAAGCAAACACTGCAGCTTCAAATACACCGAATTTGTAGGCAAAACAACTTGCATAAAAGCATCTGAGAAGCATAAATTTCAAGCAACCATAACAACAATGGATTAATAAAGTACCTGCAGCTAAGTGTCAGTATTCTAAGAAATTTAAGAACATAATCTCATAGATTAATAAATGATTTAGCAATCGTCCTGATTTCGAAAAAATAATAATAAGCAGCCTAACTTAAAATAGTCTGTTTATGGACCCAACACAAATGGCCCAAAGGAATAAACTATGGACCGAATAGGAACAAGGCTATGTTATGTAATAATTCTCCATGTTTTTCCATTAAACACAATAACGTACATATACAGAAGGAGCCAACTAACTTTTAGCTAAACAAGGCAACACAAAAATATACATTCAATACATTTAACAAGCATATTAATTAAAGCCAATATTATATCCATATATAGTGGTTGACTAAGACACCCCTCTTAATCTTAGCGGTAGGACTACGAACGCAAAGACTGGACTTGAATCGCGAGAAGAGCGGGCGGGGTAAGCCTTTCGTGAATATGCCGGCGCACTGATAATCAGCCGGAATGTGCAGCACTCGAATGTCTCCAACACGTACTTTATCACGAACAAAGTGTATATCGATTTCAACATGTTTTGTTCGTTGGTGTTGAACCGGGTTTCCGAAAGGTAAACCTCCGAAATATTATCGCAATACACGATTGTGGCTTGTCGGGTTGGTACAGATAGCTCAAGAAGTAGATTTCTTAACCAACTCGTTTCGGCGACCGTGTTGGCAACCCCACCGTATTCCGCTTCAGCACTAGATCTCGAGATGGTATCTTGGCGTTTTGATGACCACGAGACAAGATTACTTCCCAAGAAAACACAATAACCCGATGTTGAACGACGAGAGTCGGGACATTCCCCCAGTCCGCGTAAGAATAAGCTGTAAGCGAAGCGGATATGCAAGCCGTGGGATGTGGTACCCCTGATGTAACGAAGTACTCATTTAAGGAAATGAAAATGGGGTTCCTGGGGAGAGTGCACAGAGAGACAAATTTGTTGCACTACGTACAAGATATCTTGTCGGGTAAAAGTGAGGTATTGTAAAGATCCGGCGAGGCTACGGTAAAGGGTGGGATCCGAGATTGGGGGCCGGAGGTGGCACTTAGCTTAGAGGATGTTTCAACTGGTGTTGTGGCTGGTTTACAAGTGGACATGTTTGCCCGAGCCAAAATATCTTCGGCATAGGCTTCTTGGGAAAGAAATAAGCCCCCATTTTGATTTGTAACAGAAATGCCCAAGAAATGGTGAAGCCGGTCATCGCAAATTCATGAGGTAAGGCGTTAACTATACTCGTTAATAAGTTCTGATACCAAGCGGTGAGGATGATGTCATCTACATAGAGTAGAAGATAAGCCATTTGGTCAGCCTTTTTAAAGATAAATAGAGATGAATCTGTTATGGAACTGGTAAAACCGCATTTGAGAAGGTATGTTGCAAATCGTTAAAACCATGCGCGAGGTGCTTGTTTTAATCCATATAGAGATTTTTGTAATATGCATACATGTGTCGGCCGTTCGGGATCCTTGAAGCCCGGAGGCAGAAATATGCAGACCGTTTCCTTAAGTTCACCATGTAAGAAGGCATTCTTGACATCCAAATTGATGGATTGGCCAAGAACGAGAACAAGCCAAGCTAAGCACAGTACGTATAGATTGGGCTTCTCCAATGGGATAAATGTTTCATCACAATCGATACCAATATGTTGAGATTTCCCGTTTACCATAAGTCTCGCTTTGTATCTCGGTAATTGACCGAGGCATTGTATTTGTGGCGAAACAACCACATACAATAAATGACATGTGCATACGGTGGCCGAGGTACCAAATTCTAAGTGTTATTACTCATAAAGCACTATATTCGTCGTGCATGGCCACTTTCTAATTTGGATCAGAAATGACAGTTAAATAGGAAGTAGGTAATGGTGAAATGGTATCGGTGTGTAAGTTTAGTGGAATTTTGGTTTGGTAAACCCGGCTCGAAGACATGTGGTCATATGGTGAGTTGGTTGAGTAGGTACCGTTGTTTATTAAGGTTGAGTAGTGTTTTGTATCGGTGAGGTTTGGCAGTTTGTAGTTGGTGGTGGGGGCATATGTTGAGAGTTTGTGGGTTGTGGTATATTAGAATTGGTAGGTGGATTGGGTACGGTAGTGGGGGAGGTATGGTTATGGTTGGGCCGAGAGGGATTATTGGGTGGTGTGGGAGTGTGTGATGGAGATTGAGTGTGGGCCGTGGGAGATGTGTTAGTGAAATGTGGAGTACTGGTGGGTTGGGTCTCAAATAAAATAGGAGATGGATCGTCGAGGTCCAAAAACGAGTAATCCCACGGTATGCTGGATGAGAGAGATTTAAACATAAATGTGGACTCATTGAAAATGACGTGTCGGGATAAGATAATTTTACCCGTAGAAAGATCAAGGCATTGGTATCCGTGAAAATTGGACACATGAGGATGATCGTTGGGCGAGTTTGTTCGGTCGGGTGACGGAGGTGTTCGGGTTACAAGCACAACCAAAAACTCGTAAATAATCATATGTGGGGCGGCGATGGTAAAGTGCGGCCACGAGAGGTAGTGAAGAAGTTTGGTAGGTAGAATATTGTTTAGGTATGTGGCAACATGAAGGGCTTTAACCCAATAGGATGGAGGTAAGAAAGCAAGGGTGAGAAGTGTGAGCATGATTTTGTTGATGCGACGAATCATGCGTTCGGATTTCCCGTTTTGTTGGGAGGTTTGAGGACACGAAAAACAGAATTGAAGACCTTGGGAAGATGCAAAACTTTTGAAATTTTGATTATCAAATTCACCCCTTAAGTCGCATTGAAAATACATATGAACTTGGAATTGGGTGACTATATATTTATGAAATTTAGTAAATTTTTCAAATGTTTCGGATTTGAATTTCAAAAGGAAAATCCAAGTATATTGCGTCTTATCATCGACCAAAACCATGTAATATTTATAACCCGAATTGCTAGGTACTGGTGAAGTCCATAAATCACAGTGAATTATATCAAACGGTGATAAAGTTTGTGACATAGACATAGAAAAAGGTAAGCGCTTACATTTTGAGAGTTGGCAAGAATGACAAACAAGGTCTTTGCTACGTTTATTACATGAAATAAAATTATTCTAACTAAGAGAGTTAAAGATAGATAGTCCCTGGTGGCCGAGATGGTTGTGCTAAAAGTCTTGTTCATGCGAGAAATGGAAGGCGGAAGCTATGTTGTCTGTGCCCGGATAGAGGTGGCTGTCACTGTCATGTCTCGTTAGGATCTTCCCATCCGTGAAGTCCTTCACTATTAATCTAAAAGGGTTAAATTCAATGGAGGTCCAATTGTCAATATTAAATTGACGGACCGATATAAGGTTTTTAATTATGTGAGGTGTGAAAAGGACATCTTTAAGGTGTAATGGTTTGGTGGAAGTGGGTAAGGTGCAATTGCCCAATCTAAGAATCAAAATTCGCTGACTATTCCCAACAAGTATAGAACTAATTGAACTAGATGATAAAGGGGACTTTAGTTTACCTTGGTCACCGGTTATATGAGTGGTTGCCCCGGTATCCATGTGCCATTGACCATCCTGTTTATTAATGTGCATAGCCGCGAATGCGTTGCTCAAAATCAGTTGGATCCAAGGCATCATATTATGTTAAGTGGGTTTGGGCAGGTGGATTTTGGTTATTAGGAGTGGTCTGTTGTTTTTGTGAAGAGGCATGTGAGCCATTATTATAACCAGGAGGTATGGACTACGTGGAGGTGGGGGATGATTCCAATAATTGGGCCACTGTGGTTATGGGGTGGGCTGTTGCTGCCAGTAATGATGAGACTCGCAATTATGGCCTAAAGCTTGTGACCTGGAAGTCCTTGTTTGACCATGATGTGAGTCTGCCGTGAAATTGTTATGGTGATTGTGAGACTGAGCTAGGCATGTTCTTCGGTGATGACCACGGGAGCCACCCCGAGAACCACCGAAGGAGCCGCCAAGACTGTAAGAACGCTGATTAGAGTTGTTGCGGTTGTCACACCCAGACCAAAGGCGGCGGAACATGCTGAGGTGCAACGGATTGCTCAAGAACGCGATGACACTATTAAAGTGACAATATTTACTCAACTTGTTTATTTAATTCAATAATCACAAATACAACTTGCTCACAACAAAATACAAACAATTACGTCAACACAACATTCGTTAAAGTATCCTAAAGGTACGTATGATGTAAGTGATGAGTCTTCAATCTCACAAGCAATCAAATAGTAAACCTGTAGCATGCTCAAAAATAGATTTGATCAACACGAATGTTGGTGAGCAATACACTAGTTTTGACGTATGTATATAACGAGTCAAAAATCACAATTCATATGTGTAAATAGAATAATGCAACAACCATTGTAAATATAAAGCAAATAACCGTGGCTCCTTTCTATTTGGTAACAACCAAAATATTCGAAGAATGAGGATCCTTTCTAATCGGTAACAACCGACATACTTGGATAATGAGGCCATATTCTACTAGCATAAGGCTAAAGTAGTTAGGGAAGCGTATGATCATACTTATTGCGTTCCAAAAACAACATAAAAATAAACACTCGTTCACATAATCAAATTGAGGTATAAACACAGATCGAGCAAGTATTCGTACAAACACATAATGTTGAATTGTGGATTTGATAATGAGATCATAAAACAAGTAAGTTTGAATATGATACGCATGCCACCCCCAAAAGTATAAATACGTAAAAAAAGGGGAGTGTGATTACTCACATGAAATAAATAACTTGAAGGGTTGTTTGTGATACACTGCGATAATAAGTTCAACGAGTGAGGTCAAGATTAAAAGGGTATCGGTTTAGAAGATGGTCTTGAAAGACTTAAAGTAAAATAACATGACAAGTAAAAATAAATAATTAAAGTTTGAGGGTTAAAGTGTATATACATAAGAAATTAAAGTAATGGTTTTTGAAAAGTAAGTTTTCTCGAAATCGGGTCTCGGTATTCTATTCATTAGTTTTACTTAACCTTTGTTAAGTAAATATATAGGGTATAGTTGCGATAATGCAAGACCCTTTGTTATATAGATACTAAAACGAGATTTTTACGAGTGTTCGGTTTAGTCGGTTCGGGTCTTGATAAATTGTCAAACCCGAACCCGACATTTCCAAAGTGATACATGTCATGTGATAAGTCAATAAAATTTAAAAGAAACTTAACCAAGTGTGTTATATTAGGAAGAACCTCAACGTCCGTTAAGCGAGTGTTTGGCTTTGTCGGTCCAACCTTGGTATAAGATCAAGTTGGATCCGACATACCAAGTATTTTGAGAAAACAATTAAAATTAGTTTTATAATATAGTTTTAAAGAAAGATGAGATTCGGTGACCCAAAACACATCTAGTGTGTCTTAACCGGATGAACCCGGTTTAGTTCGGTCCTTGACTCGGTATAAGACCGAGGATGGTTGCCACATACCCAATATCATAGAACTTACTAAAATGAACTTAGAAATTATAATACACAAATCTTAGTTGTAACATATTAGTCAATCATTTTTAATATAGAGCATTTAAACAAGAGTTCGGTTTTGGTTCGGCTCTTGACTCGGAATGAAACCGAAAATGGTAGCCACATATCCAATACCGTAGAACTCATTAAAATGAACTTAAAAATAATAATACTCAAATCTTTCATACAATATGTTAACAATAAATTATTAAACAAAAGTTCGATTTTGGTTCGGCTCTTGACTCAGGATGAAACCGAATATGGCGGCCACATACCCTGGAACTATTAAAAAATGATTTGGAAACTAAAAGTAAGTAAGGACTAAACAATATTAATAATCATAAACAAAATTAAAGCATAACTTAAAGTATTTATCAAGGACTATAATAGTCCTCCATGTAGCCTTGCCTTGTAGCACGACATTTCAACCGTGACCGGAGAAGTGAAAGCCGAAGGAAAAAAAGGGGTGTATATTATATATATGTTGCAACATCAAGCTTTAAGTAACAAGAATTAGTTAGAAAACAAGGATTAGTATTAGTTTAACCTTGAAGAGTCAAACTATAAGAACTTGAATAATGGATACTTGGATCTTAGATTGAGAAAGAATTTGGAGAAGAAAGAGCAACCAAAATGGTGCATGGGACATTGCTTTTATAGTGGTATAAGTACAGTTTATTCACATGGGGTAAAATTGCATGTGATTGGTTAAAATGGTCAAACAAGCTTTTGATAATTGACAATAATAGTCCCTAAAGTTTGTTTTAAGTCGTTTTTCATCATAAAGAGGTGTTTTAACGTACCGAAAATGATGTTTTCTTGACACAGGATTTGTGAAATATAAACGAACATAAAATTCAACATTTTATTAATAACGACGAGTCCGAAAGATCAAAACGGGTCAGATTTTTGATACAAATACAAATGCAAGTTAAATCGAAAATGACGAATGTCACAGCAGTTGTCATCATGAACAACCGCTGCCAACAAAGGGGAGGGAGTTTCACATGCGGCTTGGCGGTCACAATCGCGCTGAAGCATGTCACATGCGTCTTCCCATGATGGTAAGGAATTATTAATTAAGGCCCCCGTGACATTATACTCGTGTGGTGAACTCTGAACAAGTTGGAGGACTAAACGTTGCTTATTCATAGGAGACTCTAGATCGGCTAGTTGAGTTCCGAGTTCTTTAAGGCGTTGGAAATAGGCCTCAAGGGATGGCATGCCACAGAGCTTGACATTGAAAAACTGGTGTTCCAGTGCGGCGACACACGATCCTTTGTTGTTGTGAAAAATACGTTTTAGACGATGCCATGCTTCGAGAGCCGTGGATTCCACTACAAGAACCCGGTCGAGAAGTTCGTGGGAGAGAGTCCCATATATCCATTGTAGAACAATGGAGTCAATCTTTTGCCATGATGCGAAGGACGAATCATCCTTGTTTGGCGGGGGAGTACCATCGATATGAGATAGGACGTCATACCTGCGGGCATGAAGTTGAAAAAGTTTCACCCACGAGGAGTAAGAAACTTACTTGCCATCCAATTCCCGGACCTTATTTTGGATGTTGGTTACCGTATAAACGGGGTGTAGGGCGGCGGGCTTGGTAGTGACGGCATCAGATTCGTTGCTATTGTTTGTCATAAGGATGGCAGCGCATGATAGTGTAGGAAGATATATAAGGTAGGCCGAAGTTTGAAGGTTGAGGATGGAAAGACCGAAGTCGGCAGAAAGGGATCGATTAGGGTGAGGCGTATGATACCATGTTATGAAATAATTCTCAATGTTTTCCATTAAACACAATAACGTACATATACAGAAGAAGCCAACTAACTTTTAGCTAAACAAGGTAACACAATAATATACATTCAATACATTTAACACAAATATTAAAGCCAATATTATATCAATATATAGTGGTTGACTAAGAGGCTATAAAAATGGCCCGTTTATTTAAAGGATTGATTTTATGTTTGGACCTACATCAGCGGTGGTCTAACAAAATTGATTTCAGAGCATGAGAGCTTAAGATGTTACCGCTAATGGATGAACATAATTTGCTTCTTATGAAACTTTTTGGCCAACTAACTTTTAGCTAAACAAGGTAACACAATAATATACATTCAATACATTTAACACAAATATTAAAGCCAATATTATATCAATATATAGTGGTTGACTAAGAGGCTATAAAAATGGCCCGTTTATTTAAAGGATTGATTTTATGTTTGGACCTACATCAGCAGTGGTCTAACAAAATTGATTTCAGAGCATGAGAGCTTAAGATGTTACCGCTAATGGATGAACATAATTTGCTTCTTATGAAACTTTTTGGCCGATTCTTGTCACGACCTCATATGGGTTCATGTATGAGCGTGGAGATTCAACCGGTTGTGACTATCCCAGTGGTTCTAGTCTAGATAGTGGATACAATAACGGGTTCAACATTTTATTTTGGGGAGGCATAAACCTGCACCGGTGCAATTGGTAGCTCGCTTCACTAGAAAAATTTAGTGAAACCAGCGGCTCTCTCCTATTAAATAATGATATTGAAAGATTTTATTTAAGTTTCCAAATATTATCAAGTTAAAAATTATGTTCATTACTTCGTTAGAAGATTAAAAATAAAAAGATAGAATAACGATAATAATTGTTTTTTATTAGTAATTTAGAAATGTATTAAATATATATTTAATTTTGTCGGATGCATGGTTTGAATGGTAAAAATACAACATGACAATAATATAAAAAATGGAAACACAAATAAAAAAAATCTAAGTTTTAGGTGGCGCTTGTTTTTCTGAAAAATACCGTGAGAGTTCTTGTGTGTGCGTCGCGCAGACCATGCGCTGGCATAAACTTTTGCAGAGTGCTTATTCGCAGACGTTTCATTAAAAAAATATATGCGCAGGCTCTTCTTGGTGCAAATTTGCCTAGTCTCTTTTTACCTCTTCTAACATCTTTCTAACCTCATAAACCATCATTCTCATTCACAGTCTCTCAATCCTAGCCACCACCCCTCGCTCCACCTCCACAGGTCATTGCCCATCCACCGGTGTCGCTCCTCCACAGCCCCTACTCCATCGATTGAAATCCAACACTCGAGGCATAAAATTACTGTACCCTGCTTCGCTACCTCTCGTCCATGTTGCTCTCCGCCATCGCCTGTTATCTCTTACAAACTTCGATGACTGCAAGTGAAATTAACAGCCTTTGGACTTTTATTTGCTAAAATTTTCTCTTGATGAGATTGAAATTCGTCATTATTTCATTGTTGTATAACCATTGTTTAAATTTCAATGTTAAAAAATTCTTTTAAGTTTAAAAAATCGGTTTATCTAAATTGCAATATATTTTAGTAGTCTGCAGAAGTTAAAAAAGAAATAGCCTTCTTACTATAGACTACATATATATGGTCCACATTTTCTTCTACAGACGTCTACAGATGTGTGGTACACAGACTGCAGATATTTTACCTTTTAGAAAGCAAACTGCACCATAGTTCTTAATTTTAATATCTTTATATATCTAAAATTGCAATTTAAGTTAACTTAAGAACATACAAAACTTTAAAGCCGGTTGAAATATAAAAATCTAACTTAATATAAGTTATAACTATCAAACCAAAATTTTATTTTTTAAAGACGTATATCAACGACTGTATGCGTTAAAAAGTTAAATTATATTTTAAGGGGAAGGTTCATGTACATTTTAATATTAACATGAGAACGTAGGAACCAAGCCAATTT